>NC_086101.1:48561551-48861551 GCF_963921235.1 Mobula hypostoma
ATTTGTAATTGTAAATTGTGTTGTGATTAGGCTAGTGTAAAACGGATGGATTGCAGGGTGGTGCTGCTCCATGCTATATTTCTAAATAAATACATACATAAATAAATAGTCACAATGTGGCTTGATCAATGCCTTATAAAACCTTAGCATTACATCCTTGCTTTTATATTCTAATCCTCTGGAAATTAATGCTAATATTGCATTTGCCTCCCTTTCCACTGACAACCTACAAGTTAACCTTCGGGAATCCTGCAAGAAGATTCCCGATTTCCTTCATACCTCTGATTTCTGAATTTTATTCCCATTAATAAAATAGTCTAAGCCTTTATTCCTTCTATCAAAGTGCATAACGATACAATTCGCTAAACTATATTTCATTTGCCACTTCCCACATTCTCCTAATCTGTCCAAGTCCTTCTGCAGACTCCCTGCTTCCTCAACACTGCCTGTACCTCTACATATCTTTGTATTGTCCACAGACTTGGCCACAAGCCATAAATTCCACCATCCAAATCATTGACATATAACGCGAAAAGAAGTCTCCCAACACAGACACCCTGTGGAACACCACTAGTCACCAACCAGAAAAGTCCCCCTTTATTCCCACTCTTTGTCTCCTTCCAGTCAGCCAATCGTTTATCCATGCTTGCATCCTTCCTGTAATACCATGGGCCCTTATCTTGTTTCATGGCCTCATGTTCGGCACCTTGTCAAAGGCCTGAAAATCCAAGAAAACAACATCCACTGACTCTCCTTTGTCTATCCTGCCTGTTATTTCCTTAAAGAATTTATTTCTTATATCTCCAAAAAATAGAAGGCTACAGGCTAGGTACTGGTAAAGTGAGTTAGAACAAATTGTGTACTTTATGGTCGGCATGGTTATAGTGGGCTGAGCAGCTTACGTACAATCGAATCTTAAAGTATTAATTTACCCACATTGCATTTCTCCCATCCTACACCTAATCACAGCGCTTCCCTTTTGTTCTTGCTCCTCCACACACTTTTCTGCAGTCCAAATCTTTGCTTAACTCTAATTCTTATAATTTTGAATAAAAGGTCAAATTTGCTCCTCTCGTCACAATTGCTGAACAATCTACTGTGCATTTCCAGCATTATCTGATTTTGTTTTCAATTTCCAGCATTGGGCACATTTTGATTTAACATTAGAATAATCTGGCAAAAAATAGTAATAACAGCAGGCAGCATCAGACTTGTCTAAATTGTGCAACCAAATCCACAGAAAAGATGAGATAACAACAAACCTGAGAACAGGATGAAATAGTCTTGAAGTTCTTCTCAAGCACGACAGTTTTGGTGTCAGGACTGATGAGGTTAACTTCAAACCGGCCAACCTGCAAAACAGAGGATGGACATCATTCCACTTGAAAGTAACTTTGTTTAATTGAAAGCCTCCACTAATCAACTGGTGAACATCGTTAAGAATTCCAAGGTGCTGAATGTAACATTGTAGACCTGAGACAGGTTGGCTAGAATGTGGTCTCTGAGAAATAAATGTGTGAGGAAAGAAATATGTGCTAGCAATGCAGGATTAGCCCATTTCAAGAGACAGCAGGCTACTTGTCTGCATTAATCCCATATTCTTCTGCACTTCACTCATTCCAGTTGCAGTTCAGATGCCTCTTAAATATTCCTGCCTCCACCACCTCCTCTGGCAGCTCATTTCAGAGGCTAACTACTCTTTGTGTCCACGTTGTCAACCACCCATGTAGAGTAAAGTTAATCTCATTTTATTCACCTAACATTTCACTCATCTACGCACCAAGGACAAAGTACAGTGGTCAACTGACCTATCATCCCGCATAGCTTTGGTGACGTCACAGAGCAAATGTGCAAACTCCACAGAGATAGCATCAGAAACCAGGATCAATTGGAAATTAGTAGTTGTTTGATTATTGTCACGCGTACCAAGATATAGTACAAAGCTTGTGTTTTGCATGCCATCCTGACAGATCATCCCAAACATAATTACAGGGAGGTCGCACAAAGGGAAAAGCAATAACAGAATGCAGAATGAGAAATACCAGTCCAGGCAGACAGTAAGGTGCAAGGCCGTGGTGAGGTCGACTGAGAGATCAAGTGCTCATCTCTATCATGGTCCACTCAAGAGTCTTACAACAAAAGGACGGACAGAAAATATCCTTGATCCTGGTGGAATGTGTTTTCAAGCATTTGTATCTTTTGTCTGATGGGAGGTGGCAGAAGAGACAATGCGGTGGCAAGGATCCTTAATTATGTTTGCAGGTTTCTCAAGGCAGCGGGTAGTTTGGACACAGTCAATGAAAGGGGAGGCAAGGTTTTGTAACTGGTCTCTGTAGCTGTGAGGCAGCAACTCAATTAGCTACAGCACTGTGCCACCCCAAAAAAAAGTAGGTATAGTGGAGTATAACTTAAACTTCAGTGAAGCAATGGGACACCCAGTTTATACTCCTAGATTCTAGCTACAAAGATTACACAAAGAAGAAATGTTGCTCTTTTTCTTGGGGTTAAGTAAACCTCCATCAGGACTGAAAAGGAAGGGGGAAGATGCCAAAATGGATCTTGGATAGGAGATAGAAGCCAGTAATGCGGGGTAAGGGAACAATGAGTTTGGGGGCAGTGGATGGGAGTCCTCCAGAGTTGATCAGGTTAGTGGTGGTGCCATAAGTAGTTTTCTGATGGTCTGGAATGGGATTCTCTTCAAGAGGTAGGTATGAGGAGGTATCTGAGAGTCGCCGCCTGCTCTCAGCAAGGTCAAGGTCAGTCTGCCACACTACAACAGCATCCCCTTTGTCTGTGGGTTTGATTGGAAGGTTGGGACTGGTGTGGAGAGAGTGGAGGGCAGTGCGTCAGATATAGTAAGATTTGAGGTGGAGAGAGGATTGCTGGAGTCAAGATGGTTGACATGTCATCCACAATTCCAAAGGAACAGATTCAGAGCAGGCAGAGAACCAGCGCGCGGTGTCCAAGATGTGGAGGAGGGTTGAAGACAGGAGAAGGGGTCAGTGTGGGGTGTGGAATTCTCGCCAAAGACGTGGGTGGGCTCAGAGATGGAGGCGACAGAAGAAGAGCTTAATGTGCGGAGGGTGCGGAACTCGCTGAGGTCTGAGCGAAGGGTGACAATGGTAAGACCTTTGCGGAGGACAGAATGTTCAGCCACAGAGAGGGGAAGGTCAGAGGGAATGATGAAGGCATGGCGAGGATTAGAGGTGAAGAGAGTTGGTGATGCCAGTTCTGCTCTCTGACCAGATGGAGGAAGCACAGCAGTTACTGACAAAAGTGGAAACTGAGTGCAATAAAGTTGGACTTTACCTAAACGCTAAAAAGACAGAGACATGGCGTTTAACTGCGACGAAGGTACTCTCAAGAACATAAAGAATGATACCATTAAGAAAGTCTTTGAGTACAAGTACCTCGGGTTCAAATCTGGAAGACTTAGGCCTGAGTTGATGTCGTAGTAGTAGTAGTAGATGCCAAAGGAGAGAGGATGGTTGGGGTGTGCAGGAAAGGCGGGGTGAGCTCCGAGGATGCAAGAGGTGATGGTGACAGACAGGGGTGGAGAGTGGTGGTGGGGGGAGGGGAGCTTGGGGATCCAGTGGCAGTGAGTAAAGTCTCATCCTGGAGGTGCTGGTGGTCAAGGTCCAGGCTGGAGCTGGACCGAGAGGGCGCGCAATTTGCAGTCTGAAGACATCTGGGGTCACAGTAACCGGCTTTGGCAGCAGTGGAATCCAGCTTCTGGATCCATTTGGGGTCACTGGAACCGGTGTTGACCACAAAAACATCACTAGCCCCGAGGCGATCATAACCACTGGAGCCAGGGATGGAGTCGGTGAGATCCGTGATCTGGGGGCATTCGATCAAATCGAGATCTGAGTAGGAGACTGTCTGGGGATATCTAGGACTGTTGGAGTTGGAGACAACGGGATCTGCAGTCTAGAGTAGACAATCTTGCGATCTTTATTCATATCCCTGCTCGGTTCCCATGGCCTTGCACAGTGGTCTGCTTCACTGTTGATTGGAAAGCTGCTGACTAAACTTCTCCCATCACCCTTTCAAGTGAAAGCATCATGGATTATTTCTTAAAAAACATGCTGTGTAAATACAAATTTCCTCTGCCATTGATACCCATATGTTACAAAGAAAACATGCAAGCACTGCATATGAAGCCTCTATCTGTTCAATGATTGCAGGACATTAGCAATTGAATTAAATAAAATGCTAAATCCAAGGATACTCATTAATGCTGGAATCACATAATAAAGGATGTTTCTTTGCTTCTTTGAAACAGAACTTCGATTCATCCAATTACCTGGCTCTTTCTCAGAAAACGGGGATGAATGAACACACATACCTGAAATAACATTGTCCTATTTTTCTCTGCGTCAGAGGGCTGGACGTGGCTTGGGGCACTGGCATGACGACGTCGAGGAGGTACTTTAGTGGCGAGGTCAGGCACCTTCCTGGGCCGGATGCTGGCGACGCTGTTGCACCGGTACCGGAACTCAGCCTGCTCATCTTCGAGTGGCGCGTCCTCCGGCCCGGGCTGGGCCAGCGCCAAGCAAGGGCCCGTGCCCAGCAGCTCACCCTGGCTGCCGCCACCGCAGGGCAGGTTGGTGCTGATGGCCGCCTCGTCGGCCGCGTCGCAGAGGAGCTCTCCCCCCTCACCAGCTTCTGCCGGGGAGTCCTCGTTCAGCAGTTTCAGCCGCTCCCTTTCCCGCTGGTGCAGGGCAAACTTCTCAATGCAGTCATCAATGAGAGTGGACGGGGCCTTCTTGTGCATCACCACCACCTTGCCACAGTACAGCACCTCATACTTCTGTGAGTTGTAGAAGGCGTCATCGCTGTCCTGCCGGGACTTGGCATCCCCTTTTAAGGAGGCCTTGGAGACCTGTCGGATGCTGCTGATAACATCAGGAACCTGGAACAGCAGGAAGAAAAATGTTAAGAGATCCATGGTGCAAGATAGAGACCAAATGCAGACTGACCAATGGCCTTGAAGAATCCCTGAGTCAGATCCTAAACTTACGGCTTCCTACTGCTTCCATCTTCCATCCCATTCCCAGCCTGATCTCTCCATCCTCAGCCTCCCATGCTGTTCCAGTAAGGTTTGATCCCAAGCTCAATAATTACTTTTCGTCTTTCCATTACAATCTTTCAGACACAAATTGCTGGAGGAACTCAGCAAGTCAGGCAGCATGATGGAGGGGAATAAGCAGTCCACATTTCAGCTGACAGCCTTCGTTAGGACTGGAAAGGGAAGGGGAAAAACCAGAATAAGAAGGTGGGACGGAGGGGAGAAGTACAAGCTGGCAGGTAAGAGATCCTCGTTCCACATTCCACTATCATCAGCTCCACCTTGAGTTCCGTTATGGTTCTACTGTTGAAATCTTTCACCTTTAATTCCTTCTAGTTGCTGCCCTGTTACAGACCCTCGCTTCTGCTGTCTCCCCCCGCCCAATTCCCTGCGCCCAGAAACACTGTTCAGTTTTTACACCATAAAGCACTGTTGATCTGAAATATTTATGCCATTTCTCTTTCCACCGATGCTGCCCAATTTGCTTGGCATTTTGAAGAATATTTTGCTTATATTTCCCACTTTTGCAAAAGTCATCATCACTGCTAAAATAAAACACCTTGGTAATCAGGCAAGGTGACTGAACTTAAATTAAGGCACATTGAATGCAATTCTGTCCAGCTGTACAGCACTTCAGTCAAACACAACAGTGCCCGGCATGGTCACACTCTTCCTCTAGACCAGGGGTTTCCAGCCTGAGGTCCACGGACCCGTTGCTTAATGGTATTGGTCCACGGCATAAAGAAAGGCTTGGGAACCCCTGCTCCAGACTGCAATCGACTAGAAACTTAGAGCATCTACTCCAAGCTGCACCATCGTTCAGCTCTGATGGAAGACTGCATTATGAAAAGTCATCATCTTTCGGATGCAAGGGATTTCCAGTTCTAATTAAATGCTAATATATTCCTTTGGAACATACTATGATTGTACAAGGACACTGAAAATAGAGATCTCTTGTGAATTCACAGCCCCAGCACAGTGTGGAATAAAGGGGGTCAGGGGAATGGTCTATCATACTAACTCCACACATCACCTGAGAAAGTAAAACAATAACCACCAGACATTAGCAACACCACACACAAAATCTTTTTGAAGACTGATCGATCAAACTAGCCGGTACCTTTTTAATCCAGTAAGAGAGTGGAGCCATGAGAATCACCCAGAGGAGACGTTCTCTGAAGCACTACGCAGAGGTAAGCCTAGTGCGCAAGTAACTTCTCTCTGAACTGGATTGATTCAGTTTGGCTGGCTCCCTCTCTGGGTACGTAGGAAACGTTATTTTGGCAGTTGGAAATTTGAAAAGGGAAAGAAAGCAATGTTCCAGATGTTATCTGTCTAATTATGACGTCATTCAGCTGTACTTCCAAGCGACTACAATAAATAACATAAATCTGCACAGCCTGGGGATTGTAGTCCTTGAACTGTTTTCCATTCAAAGAGACAACTCACATTCCTGTCTGCCGCTATTTATAGGAAGATTTTTAGTCACTGGTACGTAGGTTACATTCATATCTGTGACTAAAATTTACATTCCAGATCTCAATGATAGCATTTTTATTAGCCACGCCTCGTAGGCTCAAGGCAACAGCAAGTACTTCACTGGCTATTCATTTACTTTCCAAGTGTGGACACTACTTAACCGTGAGGGCACAGTCATTTTCTGCAAAGAAAGAGCCACAATGTTTTAGTGGTATTGATTCTGCTTTCGGTTTGGACGGTTAAAAACCTGCGTGATTTGTTGCAATGAAACAAGAGGACGCACAAAGACTCCAAGAATCACAAAAGCATGGGGAACTGGTCTATCCACCCATCATTTTCATACCTGCCCACTGAGAGCCCGGGGTGAGTTGTTTCCACTCCTGAGCTTTCTCCAGGGGAGCTTTGTATTCATGGAATCCAATTCCACCCACATGTCAGGTAACCCTCTGACAGGACCACATCCTTGTCGTGGTTTGGAGGCTTGTGTGTCTCAATCACCTGGAGAGCTATGTAGGCTGGAGTCCGGGCTTCATGCTTTGGTTCTTAGTCGGGTCACCCATGCCAAACACGTCAAAGTGTAGAATCTGCTGCTGCTCCAGGTTCGAGGGTTCAGCTCAGGGCTACCACCCTGACCGGTAAAACAAAATTTGTTTTGGAAACAACTATGAAGAATCCTTCTACATCTGAGTGCAATGGTATTCCTGAGTCTCCATGCCTCAGTAGCGAAAGCCAAGAGGAAGCTTCTGACAAGATGAAGGAAGCTCTGCACACCACCAGAGATGGAGGATCTTCACCGATGCCCCAGATGCCAGCAGTGTAACCGGCAGTACACAAGTCAGTCAGATACTGCTCTCCAGATCTCAGTACAGCTGCTCAGAAACAAAAATCTCCTCTTCCCTTCAGCTCTTCAGCTGATTACTTTAGATCTTTGGCCTCTCCTTAGCAGCCTGCTTGCCAACAAAAACTCTCTCTCTCCAGTTACTCTGACAACCAAACATCTTCAGTGGACCATCATGATGACCTAGCCTTCTGTTCTGACACAGCTTGCTCTATACTCTTCTGCTATCCAGACAGCAACGCCACAGGCATCCCTCACTGCTTGTTAGAGCAAAAAGATACACACTGTCTTACAGCAATGAAGATATTATGATGTCTATCAATACTCAGTTAAAATAGCTCACACCTTACACAACCAGGATTAGCAAGTTTCCCTCTTCACAGAAGTGACCTGATGTCCTGGGAACTTCCAGCATTTTTGCTTTTTGTCCAAACAGCGTTACACGAGGTCATTCTCACCCTCAGCTATTAGCCTCTATAATGTGTCAACCTATAACTGAGGGACTGATGACCCCCTCCTGTTAGACTGGTTGGGGTAACTTATATTTTACTCTTTCTTGAAGGATGCAGAGAGCAGATGAATTGCTCAAGGCACTAAAATGTGCCAAAACATTTACTGAAATATGCAAATATTTTCAATTTCAACCACCATGGCTTCTTGGGCAAGAAGTCTTGACCTTCAGGCCTCAGCAAGTGCTTCCAGTCAGAACACAGAGCAACATATACAACGAACATGACAACTTTCCTCTCAGAATATTGACTAGTTTAAATAGGAACCTTTATTTATTTATTTGGAGGTACAGGGCAGAACAGGCCCTTCCGGCCCAAAGAGCCACACTGCCAAGCCATTCACCTGAGCTGAATCACAGGACAATTTACAATTCACCTGAGCCGAATCACAAGACAATTTACAATTCACCTGAGCCGAATCACAGGACAATTTACAATTCACCTGAGCCGAATCACAGGACAATTTACAATTCACCTGAGCCGAATCACAGGACAATTTACAATTCACCTGAGCCGAATCACAAGACAATTTACAATTCACCTGAGCCGAATCGCAGGACAATTTTCCATTCACCTGAGCCGAATCACAGGACAAATTACAATTCACCTGAGCCGAATCACAGGACAAATTACAATTCACCTGAGCCGAATCACAGGACAAATTACAGTTCACGGGAGCCGAATCACAGGACAATTTTCCATTCACCTGAGCCAAATCACAGGACAATTTTCCATTCACCTGAGCCGAATCACAAGACAATTTACAATTCACCTGAGCCGAATCACAGGATAATTTACAATTCACCTGAGCCAAATCACAGGACAATTTACAATTCACCTGAGCCGAATCACAGGACAATTTACAATTCACCTGAGCTGAATCACAGGACAATTTACAATTCACCTGAGCCAAATCACAGGACAATTTGCCATTCACCTGAGCCGAATCGCAGGACAATTTACAATTCACCTGAGCCAAATCACAGGACAATTTATAATGGCCAATGAACCTGTTAACCGGTACATCATAGACTGTGGAGGAAACAAGAGCACCCGAGAAAACCCAGGAAGTTCACAGGGAGAAGGTACAAACTGCTTACAGACGACAGCAGAATTGAATTCCGGAATGCCCCGGGCTGTAACAGGATCCCGCTAACCACTAAGCTACCTTCTTGGTGTTAGCTTTGCCCAGTTGGTAGACCTTCCACTTCTTTTGAATCAGGAGAGTGAAGGTTCAAGTTTCATTTTTACATTACTGGTTAACGGTTCAGTGCAATACTGGTGCGCTCTGCACTTTGTAGGTGCTTACTTTTACTGGCCTTCTGGCGTGGACCTGTAAAATCACAGGGTGCTATATGGAAAAGGGGCAAGGGGAAATCTCTGTGGCATGCTGGACTAATTTTCCCTTGACAGACACACAGATTTGATTGTTATAATATTGTTATTTGTTGGAGTTTATGATGTGCAAATTAGGAGCATCGGAATAAACGCAGGAAGACAAGAAGCTGCAGAGAACAGTGGGCTCACCCACTGGCACATCCCTCTACACCAGGGGTTCCACAGACCCCTCAGTTAATGCTATCAGTCCATGGCATAAAAATGGTTGGGAACCCCTGGTCTACTCTACCAGAAGCATCTCAAGACAGCAACATCTGTCGTTGAAGATCCTTGCCACCTGGGCCATGTAATCTTCTTGCAGCCACCGTGGGGCAGGAGGTACAGACTCCCAAAGTCCCACACCATCAATTTCAAGAACAGTTACTTCCCTTCAATCATTTGGTTCTTGAACAACCCTAAACACTACCTCAGTTTAATAACACAATGACTACTTTGACCACATTGCACTACAAAGGACTTTGTTTTTTTACATAAAAGAACTTTGTTCTTTTTGTGTAATTTTCATCTGCTTTACTGTATAATTTATCTTGTAAATGTTGTGTCTCTGATGTTATGTCCCTATGATGCTGCTGAAATTAATTTCTTCATTGCACCTGTGCATACACATACTTGTGCCTGTTACAATAAACTTAACTGACTTTTTCTGTTTTTATTATTCAGTAGGGATCACAGCTGGTCCATGACCTGACTCCATTTATCTGTATTGGTCTCACAAACCCTTAATGTACAGTTGACCAGCTGAAATCTATCATTGTTAAAATTAACAACTAGTCTAATGTTAACAGCTATCTGTAAAAGAGAATTCCAATTTTGTACACTTGCAGCTAAAAGGAGTATTTCCCAGCTTCACTCTGACAACTCGATGACATTGGAACTATAAATCGAACACAAACCTAAACAATCAAATATTAAATCCACTTTCTAACTTTATCTGCCTTATCTAACCTCTGCTTCAATACATCTTACCATCACACAGCTACTGCTGAGGGCCAATCAAAAATATCCTCAAGGCTTAGATTGTTTTTTATTTCTTACTTCTTTTAAATTGACTGCCATGTTAACATTTGAAAATGTCCCTCCAGGACTATAAACACTTTAAAATCATGAAGTGTGTGATCTGAATGCAAATCTTTCCTATCTCACATCTCTCAGATTATGTTAACACCGCACCCACATTACACAATCAAGGTGCCATGTACAATTTGAGAACTAGGTTATTTATTGATTGAGGAACAAATTAGCTTCTAACAAAGCAAAACATGGCAATTTCTGTCCTTCTAATGCTCTCGTTTACAGAACTACTCCTCTGCAAACTGTAGTTTTGGATTTATTCCAACTAAGATACTCCAGTCTGGATTGGAATGTATTAGTTAGTCCAGGTTCCAATTGCAGAGGGAGGCAGAGACCCAGGTTCTGTAGCTGTATTCAATGAACAGCATCCTGACATAGGTGTTTGTATTGTCCACATGATCTAAAGTCGCATGAAGAGCCATTGAGATTCCATCTGTCGTAGACCTTTTGTGACGATAGGCAAGTTGGAGTGGGTCCAGGTCCTTGCTGAGACAGTTCTTGATTATAGCCAAGATCAATGTCTCAAGGCATTTTATCCCTGTAGATGTGAGTGCTACTGGATGATAGTTATTCCCTGCTTATTCATGTGTGTGTCTAAATGCCTCTTAAACATCACTATCATATCTGCTTCTACGTTCTCTCCTGGCCGTGCATTCCAGGCACCTACTACTCTCTTAAACTTAAACTTTCCCCTTCTCACCTTTGAGATTTCCACCCCAGAGAAACAAACATCTCAATCTATCCTCTTATAATCTTATAAACCTATTCAAGCCTTCCTTCAGTGTCTGATCTCCAGAGGAAAACAATCCATGTCTGCTCAATTTCTAATAACTAATACATTCCAATCCAGACATCTTGAACCTCTGCACCCTCGCCAAAGCCGCCACATCTTTCCTGTAATGTGGTGACCAGAACAGTCCAACCAAAGCTTTCTACAGCCGTAACATTTGCTGCCTCTCATAGTCCAACCTCATGTCCCCGTTGTGAGAGGTGCAGATGGGAAAAGCAGGCCAACATGGCTCCGGTGAAGCTGTACACACCAATCCCCTGTACAGTGGGTACAACGGATTACAGAAGCATTGATGAATTCCAACCACAACATCGACTTCGGATGGTGGAAACGATGGAGGCCATCAATAGCCTATGCTCCACTAGGAGCTAATGTCCCAAGAAGATGCATTTGATTTGCCAACTTTAATGTTCTATGGCCTGACTTATTGAAGGCAAGCATTTCATGCACTTTCTTCACCACCCTAGCCACTTGTGTTGCAGCTATAGAATTCCACCCCAACCCCATTGTATGAAGATAACAGTCAACCACAATGGTGGGCTTGGAAGCCGGAAAAAATGGTAACTTTCCTTCCCCGGCTCTCACATGCAACACACATGGATTCATCAGACAGCTTAGCATTAGCACTGGTACGCGCTTTTAGTTCCAGATTTATTTGATTGATTCATTTTGAAATCTAGAACACCTGTGACAAGATTCAAAACTGTGTTTCCCAATTAACAGTCTACCTTTGGAGATGAGGTGGTGGTGTGAGATATGTCTCTACCAAAGCAGGCGTAAGGCGCTCCTTCTCTCCGCTAGCCTGCAGGTGACCCTTGAGCAAGGCGTAGCACCTGCTTAAGCCTGATTTATACTTCTGCATCAACGCGTCGCTGTAAGTACCGCGTCGCTGCAAGCCCTACGCAAAGCCGACGCGGAACCCTACGCGAGAGCCTGCGTTGCTGCGACACGCACCTCTCCCAAAATGTAACCGCGTGTTACAGCAACGCAGAGCGTAAGAACTGTGATTGGTCCGCTTGGTAGCATCGCATTTCCTCCTACGCTGCAATCGCTTCCCATTGGGCGACTGAAGGGCAGGGAAGGAACTCTGGCTGCAATGCTTTCCATAAAGCTTTACAGACCTCCGAAATTATGGAGGACACATTTTGCTTTTACGAAAAAAGACGCTCGCTTCTTGTTTACCCCGAGAAAGACTACCATGACCATGAAGCCTTGCGTGGGCAGGTGAGTGCACATGCGTGACGTGCGCGAATTGCAGAGTGACACAAACACACCAACGCACAAGTATAAATGCACGCAATGTGCGTAGGCCACTTGCGTAGGTGTCGGCATCCAGTTAAGCAGAAGTATAAATCAAGCTTTAGCCCCACAATCAAGGTTACATGAAATCATGGGAGCTGGTGGTGGATGGTCATATGACCAGCTAGTGCCTATCACAAGTCTCGGTTATGCGACCACTGACACCAGGCAAACAATCTCTGAAGACCATAAGACCATAAGATATAGGAGCAGAAATAGGCTATTCAGCCCACTGAGTCTGGTCTGCCATTCAATCATGGGCTGATCCAAATCTTCCAATCATCCCCACTCCCCTGCCTTCACCCCACACCCTTTGATGCCCTGGCTAATCAAGAATCTATCTATCTCTGCTTAAATACACCCAATGACTTGGCCTCCACAGCCACTCATGGCAACAAACTCCACAGATTTACCACCCTCTGACTAAAGTAATTTCTCCACATCTCAGTTCGAAAAGGACATCCTTCAATCCTGAAGTCATGCCCCCTTGCCCTAGAATCCCCTACCATGGGAAATAATCTCGCCATATCTAACCTGTTCAGCCCTTCTAACATTCTGAATGTTTCTATGAGATTTCCCCTCATTCTCCTGAGCTCCAGGGAATACACCACAAGAGCCGCCAGACATTCCTCATATGGTAACCCTTTCATTCCTTAATTGCTAATGGCTGGGGTCAACCATCTTGTAAAGATGCTACCCAGAAGAAGGCAATGGCAAACCACTTCTGTAGAAAAATCTGCCAAGAACAATCATGGTTATGGATAGACTATGATTGCCCACGTCATGCGACACAGTACATAACAAACAAACCTTCATAGATACTAGAGCAGGAATTTAGTGATCTGATACCCTGATAAAGGGTCCTGATCTCAGCCTGAAACATCGACTGTTCATTTCCCTCCATATATGCCTCCTGGCCTGCTGAACTGCCCCAACATTTTTTTTGCATGTGAACTACCATGCTACTAGATCTCACATCATCAGAGGTACATCCATTTGTACCAAGTGCAAGCTCTCCTCATTTCCACCTTCGTTACCTTTGTTAGGAGCAGCATTTCTGCAGTGTTTAGAGAACTTAAGCCATGATCAAAATATCCTGACACGCAGTAACATTAAACTTTAGCTGTTTGCCATTTTGAGTAAAACCAAATATCTTTCCAAACAGTGCAATTTGTTACTTTAAATAAAGGGACTTTTGTCTACTTGAAGTTACACAGACAAACTCAAGTGTTTGGAGACACCCAATTTGTATAACAAATTCCCTAGTCATTGGCTAACAAGGTGTGTGGTATAATCTTCAATGCTCCTCCATTTAATTATGAATATTCTGAGTCTCATCACCAAAATCTGAGCACCACAAGCAGGGGAGATATTATGATTGATTTTAAAATTGTGTGGGTCTTCAATCAGATCCCACTGTGTTTACTGTGATTAATGAAACAAAGGATGAAATGTGTGGTCGCCTGCTATACTTCATGATTGGTGCAGGAACAAATGTGCACTCTTTCCTCTGTCTCCAATCTTCATTGGAGATGGTACTAGTATGTCTATTTATCACTACTGACCTTGGAAAAATTTCTCAAAAGGCAGTGAATTAAATTCAAAAAAGATAAAATAAAAAGTGTTATCCACGATGTGCATTCCAACAATAAACTACATAGATAGTGAGACAAGAGACTTCAGTTATCTGGAACAAAAATATAAACTGCTGAAGGAACACCACAGATCAGGCAGCATCTGTGGAGCCACAACCTGAAATGACGAATGTCCATTTCCCACCGCAGATGATGCTTGACCAGCTGAGTTCTTCCAGCAGCTCATTCTTTTGCACACTATTGATAGCACTGGACTATACCACTGGGGATGATGTTAGTTACAGGGTATAGCCCAGTTGTCTGTAACCTACTAGACAACAATGAATTCATCCTTCTGGAATGCTTCCAAAACCTAGTTTAACTACAGGTGGCCCTTCAATGTACAGATCAATATTGTCTCGGCAATATCCCCTAGCGAAGACAGCAAACCAAGACCAGTGTCCTCCCCGAGGCCAACACGAGGTGCAGTCAGCTCTTACGGATAGGGCACATCATTTAAGTTCAAGTTTATTATCATGGGCATACATACACAGTATTTAAATGTCATTGAAATTAAGCTCTTTGCAGCAGTGGGACACTACTTTAAAAGCATAAGTTAACCTGAACTTAAATTAACATAAATTTTATGCAACTTACATGGCAGAATAAATAACCATCACAATGTTAGTTGAGACAGAGAAAACGAAATATAGTCTGTGGTAGTGTTAGGATTGTTCAAGAACCTGATGGCAGCTGTGAAGAAGCTGTTGTCGAACCTATCCACTTGTGTTGCCGCTCGCAGGCACCTATAGACATACATAATCCACTGTATGAAGTTAAGGGTCAACCACAATGGTGGGCTTGGAAGCAGGAAAAGATGGCAAATTTCCTTCCCCTGTTCCCACATGCAAACCATGTTGATTCTTCAGACAGATTCATATTAGTGCTGTTACTAGCTTGTTAGTTCCAGATTTAATTGATTAATTAATTTCGAAATCTAGGACAGCTGTGGTGAGATTCAAAATTATGCCTCCTGATTAACAGTTGACCTCTCTAGATACTAGAGTTGGAACTTAGTGACCTGATGCCCTGATGAAGGCTCTCAGCCTGAAAGACTGAATGTCCATTACCCTCCATAGAATCTGATCACTGTAGAAGACGCTGTTGTTGACCCTCGAAGGATGAGAATTCAAATTCCTACACATCCTTCCTATGTTTGACAACAGACTCGTAAAGAAAACACGTTTTTCCAAGCTTTTTACAGGAAGAGCTTACTAGGTGGATGGGGGGGAAGACTGAAGGATGTGCTCAAAGTCTTCTTGAAAGACTCCATCATTCCCATCAACGTTCTGAAATCACTGGCCCACCGCTGCTGCTGGGGAAGGTGAATTCAGATTTTCATCAAGAAGACTCTCAGGCTTTGGGAGATCAGCAAAGTCCAATATAAATGATGAAAGCAGCAAATCACTGTGCTCCTTCTCCCACTTACACTGTGATTCCACGTTCTCATACAACTCAAGGCCCTGCCAAGAACCTCCTGCTCCACCCATATTTGCAATCCCACATTAGTCTCATGGCTTTTTCAAAACCCACAGAACTGAAGTGGAAGCAAGACACCCTCAATCTTCAGGGTCACCTATGATGAAGCAGGGGGGCCATTACATTGGGCAGGTGATCAAACAGCTTAAAAGGACATACCACCAGTTTTATGGACAACTTCTAAACAGCTGTTATGAGACTCCTGCAATAAAGTTGAACTCTTGAATTCACAACTTGCTTCGTTGTAGTCCTTGCACTTTACCAATTATTTGCACTGTATTTTCTCTGTAACTGTAACAGTATATTCAGCATTGTGTTACTGCTATTCCCTGATGTACTTACACTCTGAAATGATCTGTTTGGATAGCATGAAAAACAAAAGCTTTTCACTGTATCTTGGTACATGTGACAATAATAAGCCAATCACCAATAATGCCTCAACAAGAATTCAAATTCCTCTCAAAAAAAAATCCTTATTATTAGCTGGCAGACCATGGTTTAAATCTTCTGCAATCTTATATTACTCTTAGTTCTGCAGCCACACTCAATAATTTTATCTTAAAACCTGAGGAAATTTTCATTCCAGTGTTCAATATTCATCGGTCCACATTGTTGGAGGTCAGGATTCATGGGCAGAAGGCCAGTTGCCCCTCTAATCCCTGCATTCTCACCACCCAAGCTCCTTTGTTTCAATGCCTCTCCAGGATGCTTGCCCAGTGATGTGGCAGTATTTGCCATAACCCATTTGTGACCGGAGTTAGAACAAAAGCAGGTTTAATATCACCAGCATATCTTGTGAAAGTTGCCATTTTGCAGCAACAGTAGAGTGCAATACATAGTAATAAGAACTATAAACTACAATAAGTATGTATAAAAAATAAATTAAGTAAGTAGTGCCACAAGAGCTGAGAGTAAAATACTGAGGAAGTGTTCATTGGTTCATTGTCTGTTCAGAAATCTGACGGTAGAGGGGAAGAAGCTATTCCTGAAATGTTGAGAGGGGGTATTCAGGCTCCTGTACCTCCTCCTTGATGATAGCAATGAGAAGAGAGCACGACCGGATTAATGGGGTCCTTAATGATGTGAGCCACCGTTTAGAAGCATCACCTTTTGAAGATGTCTTCAATGCTGGAGAGGCTAGTGTCCACAATGGAGCTGGCTGAGCTCTCAACTTTCTGCAGCTTTTTCCAATCCTGTGCCGTGCCCCCTCAATATTCAGACTGAGGTGCAATGAGTTAGAATGCTCTCCACTGTACATCTGTAGAAATTTACAGGTGCCTTTAGTGACATACCAATTCTGCACAAATTCCTAATGAAATATAGTTAATTTCTTGTCTTCTTTGTAATTGTATCAATATGTTGGGATAGATCCTCAGAGATGCTGACAGTCAGGAACTTGAAAATGCTCGCTCTTTCCACTTGTGATTCCTCGATCAGGACTGCTCAGGTTCCCTCAACTTGCCCTTCCTGAAGCCCACAATCAAATCCTTGGTCTTACTGACATTGAATGCAAGGTTTTTGCTGTGACAGCACTCAACCAACTGATCTATCTTGCTCTTATCCACCTCCTTGTCACCATCTGAAATTCTGCCAACAATAGTTGTGTCATCAGCAAATTTGTAGATGGCATTTGAGCTGTGCCTAGCCACGCAATGATGGGAGTAAAGAGAGTAGAACAGTGGCTAAGCACACATCCTTGAGGTGTACCACCATTGATTGTAAGTAAGGAACAAAGATTACTTCCGATTTGCACAGGCTGTGGTCCCCTGGTGAGGAAGTCAAGGATTCAGCTGCAGGGGGAGGTAGAGATGCACAGATGTTGGGGCTTTCTGATTAAAACTGGAGTATGATTGCATTGAACACTGAGCTGCAGTCTATATACAGCAGCTTGACATAAGTATTACTATTGTCCAGGTGATCCATAGCCAAGTGAGATTGCATCCGCTGTACATCTATCATGACAATAGGCAAATTGCAGCAAATTCATGTTTTTGCTTAGGCAAGAGTTGATTCCAGTGATGATCGATCCCTCAAAGCTCCATCACAGTAGATGGAGTGCCACTAGGCAGCTCACCCAGCTCTTCCTAAACACGGGTATGAGATTCGCCCTTTTGAAGCAGGTGGGAAACTCCGACAGCAACAGTGAGAGATTGAAGACCTCCTTGATCACCTCCAGCAGTTGGCTGGCACAGTTTTCAGAGCCCTACTAAGTTTACAATCAGAGCCTGACATCTTGCGAGGTTCACCTCTTGACAGATGCTCTATTGTCAGCCTCCAAGACAAAGATCACAGGATCGCTGGATTCTGCAAAGAATTGCACAGATGTAGTTTTATTTCCCCTTTCAAAGCAAGCATAAAAGGCGTTTAGCTCATCTGAGAGTGAAGCATCACTGCCATTCATGATGCTAGGTTTCGCTTTGTAGGAAGTAATGGCCTGCAAACCCTACCAGAGATGATGTGCATCTGATTCCATCCCTAATCTCAATTGGTATCGTTCTTTGCTCTTAAGATAGCCCTCCATATGTCGCACCTGGATTTCTTGTATGTTTCTGGATCACCAGTCTTGAATTCCACAGATCTAGCCCTCAGTAGACTATGAACTTTTGATTTGGGCATGGCTTTTGATTTGGGCATAACCAGTACACTCATCCACACAGAATTTGGTGAAGTCAGTGACAACTGTGGCGTATTCATTCAGACTCGGAGATGAATCCCTGAATATTGCCCTGACCACTGACTCAAAGCAGTCCTTTAGGTGCTCCTTCACCTCATTTGATCATACCTTCTTTGACCTCACCGCTGGTGCTGTGGTCTTTAGTCCCTGCTTATGCTGGGAGTAGAAATACAGCCAGGTGATCGAACTTTCCAAAGTGTGGGCGTGGGATATCACGGTAAACATTCTTGATGGTGGTACAGTATAACAGCGGTCACGTGTGTTGGTTCCTCTGGTTCCACGGGTGATATGTTGGTAGTAATTGTCAAGGCAATTCTGAATCCACAAAACCATGTGTCCATAAATCCCAAACCTCCTGACTTTTTGAGTGAGCCTACCATGGGGAACCAAGTCAAATGCCTTACTAAAATCTATACACTGCTCTACATTCATCAAAGAAGTCAATCATGAGGCATGACCTGCCCCTCACAAAGCTATGCGGTTCATCTTTAATCCGACTATGCTTCTCCAAATGTTCATAAATCCTGCGTCTAAGAATCCTCTCCAATAATTTCCCCATCATTTATAAATTGCAAAGATAACAGAACTCTGATGCTCATTGGAATTAGCCAGCTGAATAATGAGAGACCATGTGGAACCATAAGTTATAAGTGCAAATTGAGCCACTGGGCCCATCAAATCTACTCCACCATTCAATCTTGGCTGATTTTAACTCTACTCTCCTGCCTCCTCTTCAGAACCCATAACCACACTCCCCCACCAGTTAAGAACCTAACAATATCTATCTTAAATACACCCAAGTAGTTTGCCTTCACAGCCTCTGTGCCAATAAATTTCACAGATACACCACCCTCTGGCTGAAGAAATTCATTCTCAGCTCAGTTTTAAAAGGACACCCCTTTTTTCTGAGTGCCCTGGGACACTAATGTCAACATCCACGCTACTCAGGTCTTTCGGTATCCGGTAGTTTCAACGAGATTTCCCGCCCTACCCCAACGCTTCTGACTTCCACCGAGTACAGGCCTAGAATCATCAAATACTCTATGCCTATGCCTTTCATCCCTGGGATCATTGTTGCTGACCTCCTCTGGACCTTCTCCAGGACCAGCACATCCTTCCTAATGAACTAAGAGGACAACGTTCAGCGAGCACCTCCCACATCCATGACTTGTACCACCAAGGAGATTGCCGGGGGGGGAGCAGGTACCAAAGACAGGGAAATACCACCATTTGTAAGTTTTCCTCCAAGTCACAATTCACTCTGGCTAGTCATTTTTCTTTATCTATTACTATCCTATATCCTAAAAATCCCTATGCAATAGCATTCCAGAAGTGCCTTCAGCACTACAAGAGCTCCTTCGCCAGAAGCACTGCAGCAATTCCAGGAGGTGACTCTCCACCACCTTTCCAATGGCAGGCAGGGATGCACAATAAATCAAGTCTTTGCCAGGACAGCCTAAAGCATGAATAACCTTTTTTTTTTCAAATACTGGAAGTTTAAAATAAAACAGAAAATGCGAAATACACTCAGCTGGTCAAGCAGAACCAGAGAGAGAAAAAGAATTGAAATGTTACACAAACTACTGGAGGAATTCGGCAGTTCGGGCAGCATCTATGCAGGGAAATGGATAGCTGATGATTATGGTCGACACATTTTTACATCAATGACCCAAAATATTAACTCCACTTCTCTTTCAGATGCTGCCTGACCTGCTGAGCATGTCCAGCATTTATTTGAAGTCAGAATCATCTTCTTCAGTGATTAAGTAAACCCTGCACCCTTGAGCATCCTGTGCTGATCTGTTCTCTACGTGTTTCACCCAATGTTAATGATGGCAAAGGTATTGAAAGGCAAACTACTCTTCCATCCTATTACTTCAGGATGTCCAGGCATAAAAAGGTTGATTTAGTGACTACAGACTGCACCATGTGGATTGGAACTGTGACTGAATGTTGTAGGAGCTTGTTGTAGATAGAAGGGAAACAGGAAGAGTTAAGGGCATACAGTATGACTCAACAAATTCACCCCTGGTCAATGATTCCAGTTCAATTCCGTAGGGAATAGGGTGGCACGGTAGCGTAGTGGTTAGCACAACACTTTACCATACAGGCGACCCAGGTTCAGTTCCCACTGCCGCCTGTAAGGAGTTTGTACGTTCTCCCTGCGACCTCGTGGGTTTCCTCCGGGTGCTCTAGTTTCCTCCCACAGTCCGAAGACATGCCGGTTGGTCGGTTAATTGGTTGTTGTAAATTGTCCCATGATTAGGCTAGGATTAAATCCGGGGATTGTTGGGTGGCGGGGCTCGATGGGCCGGAAGGCCCTTTTCCACGCTGTACATCAATCAGTCAACAAAGCTGCTGCTCTGGCTCATGCAATTATGCCACAGAGTTCCTTTCCAGCAAAGCTTAACAGTCTTATTAGTCAGTGCGTAGCACACAGAAAATGCTGGAAGGAACTGCCCTCAGGACTGTGTACTAAGTCTCCTCCTTTACTCCCTGCATACTCATGACTGTGTCGCCACTCACAGCTCTAATCTGTTAATTAAATTTACCAACAACACTACATTGATTGGTCTTATCTCAAACAATAATGAGGTGGCCTACAGGGAAGAAGTCATCTCTCTGACACAGAGGCATCAAGAAAACAAACTCTCCCTCAATGTCACAAAAACAAAGGAGCTGGTTGTGGGCTAACCCCTGTTGACATCAATGGATCTGAGGTTGAGAGGGTAAACAGCTTTAAGTTCCTCGGCATCCACACCACTGAGGACCTCACGTGCTCCGTACACACCAACTATGTGGTGTAAAAGGCACAACAGTGCCTCTTTCACCTCAGACAGTTGAGGAAGTTTGGTATGGGCCCCCAAATCCTAAGCACTTTCTACAGGGGCACAATTGAGAGCATCCTGACCGGCTGCATCACTGGCTGGTATGGGAACTGTACCTCTCCTAACTGCAGAATTCTGCAGAGAGTGGTGCAGACAGCCTGGCACATCTGTAGTTGTGAACTTCCCATGATTCAGGACATTTACAAAGACAGGTGTGTAAAAAAGGCCCGTACGATCATTGGGGACCGGAGTCACCCCAACCACAATCTATTCGAGCTGCTACCATCCGGGAAACGGTACTGCAGCATAAAATCCAGGACCAACAGGCTCTGGGACAGCTTCTTCCACCAGGCCATCAGACTGATTAATTCATGCTGATTTGAATATACTTTCTGTTCTATTTATTATAAATTATTATAAATTACTATGATTGCACATTGCACATTTAGACGGAGATGTAACATAAAGATTTTTCCTCCTCATGTGAAGGATGTAAGAAATAAAGTCAATTCAATTCAATTCAGTTATTCTATCTCCTGTATATCAGCTTTTCGGATGCCTCATATGAAGCCCAAATTAAAATCTCAGACTGAAAAACTTGGTGCAGATACAGTACCTGTTACGATCTTACAGTAATGTAAAGCACGCGACATTGTGATACACTGAACAGCATAAATAACTGCGAGCTTCATGTACAAATAAGACAATAAATTTCACAGCTTTGCCAGTGGCCTGAGGCTCCTGCAATTACATTGCTGTCCACCCAGGGGCAGTGTTGCCTGCCTCGCTGATCACAAGCAGTCCCAATGCTAAATGGAGGAAAACTGGGGTCATAATTCAAATCTTTTCACTCCCACTAGTGCACAACTGACGAGCAGAAGAGTGACACCCTGATGGGAAGGTCTTCATGTCTGAACGTGGACTGTCAAGAAAGAACTATGAAATTATCTGAAGGAAACATAAATACTTCTCTTATTTAAGAAAGGCTCAGAGGCAGTCCAGAAGAGTCACTAGGCTCATTACTGGTCTGAGAGCATTGACCAACTGTGAGAGTCTGAAACAGACAGATCTATATTCCTCAGAATGTATTATTTTGGTAATATTATTGAAATACATCTCAGTGAGGCTCTGGTAAAGGCCTTGTTTGCAATTCTGGATTTCCATTGGCTGGAGTAGTGTGCATGGGCCCCACACTGAATCAGTCTTATAGAGATCTGTCCAACCCTGCTCCTTGAAGTCGCAACTGGAAGTCTCTCATATAATTAAGGCCTTGACATAGACTGTCAAAAGTACAAAAAATAAGGGCCTTCAGCAAATTATTTCTGCAGTGGATTTAGGAAGCAGACTCCCCCTCTTCTTCCCCCCTTCCTACATCTTTTACCCTCTCCCTTTTACCCCTTCCCCTCTTCACCACCCCTCTCACTTTCCCTGCCCTCCCCTCCTCTTCTCCACTCACGCCAGTCCCCACCCTCCTTCCTGGCCACTCTCCCACTCATTCCCCTCTCCTTTTTCCCTCTTTCCCCTCACATTACTCCCTCTTTTCCCCCCATTGACATTCCTTTGACAGATTCACTTTCTCACCAAGTAGTTCCTGCAGCATTTTGACTGTGTTGCATTCAGATTTCCAACTGCAGCCTTTCTCATGTTTACAGAGTGTCAACCGCGATTTATGCTTCATCCTCATTCCATTTGTCGAACTCTTTCTGAGGCTGGTACACAAGACCCAGCCCCTCAGTCTCCAGTGGCAACAAGTCCCCACACTGTGGTCTTTCTCACAGCCTTTACTGCTATTGGTTTGTTATGTCACATGTGGTTAGGGCATATGAGCAAATATTAACTTCAGCAACCAACCTTCATTCCTGAACATGGACTGTAGGTTAAATTTAAAATGCAGCCCTGGACAATAGGTTCCCAGAGCTATGAACAGTAGTTAATTGAAAAACTATATAATGTTGATTAACATTCATTTTAGGTGTCTGGAGTGTGGGTGTGAAGAAGGAAGTGTGACAGTTATATGCAATTGAATGAAAGCATTGTAGATACATTGTAAATATAGAATTATTCTTTGATCTTTAGCGTATAAAATGTTACGCAATGTTCGATCAAACAGGCCTCTTCCTCCGAAAGGGTCTCAATATGAAGTCTGCTGCTGTGGTCTTTGTTGAATAAAGCACTTCTACTTTCACTAGCTTCAGTCTCTCCCTGGTGACTTTGTTTACATTACAACATTTACCAAAATATAGTGAAAAGCCTACCTTGGGAACTGTTTACACAAATCAAATAATTACTCAGTGTATTGAGCTAGAATAAGGTAAAACAATAACAATCCAGAGTAAAGTGTAAAAGCGCCCAAAAATATGCGGTAGAGATAAACAAGAAAGTGCACTATAGTTCGGCACAACATTGCAGGCTGAAGGGCCTGTTCCTGTGCTGTAATGCTCTATGTTCTACGTAAGATCATAATGAGGTAGATTCTGAGGCCAAGAGTCCATCTTGACGTACAAGAATCCATTTGAGTGTCTGATAACAGTGGGTTGAAAGCTTTAATGTGTCTGCACCAAGTTTCAGAGGGTCCCTCAGAGAGTTAGCACCAGACAGGTCCAAGGACTAGCCAACCTGCTTGCTTAATTTCACTGTGGAGCATGGGCTGATGGCCAAAATCAACTTTGCCCTCCCACTGGTGAGGCAGTGAACAATAGGAGCGCTCCTCCCATCCACCTGATGCCCCCACAACACCGGCAAGCCCACAGAATAGGTTCTGTTCAGGCCAGTTGTAGATGCTAAGCAAAGCCTGACATTAGTGTGACATATTCTCGTTATGCCTTCATCTATGATCATCTACAGATCATTGTGTGTGGCACTGTAGCACAACAGACGGAGTCGCTGCCTCACAGCACCAAATTCAATCCTGACCTCGGGTGTTGTCGATGTAACATTGGCACACTCTCCTCCGGTTTACTACTACATCCCAAAGCTGTGTGGGTTGGAAGGTCCTTTGCCCATCATGATTTGTCCGTAATATGTAGGTGTGAGGTAAAATTGTGGGGGGAGGGCAGGGAATTGACAGGGACATGGGGAGAATAATAAATGGGACTAGCGTAGCATTAGTGTGAGAGAGCACTTGATAGTCAGGGCAGACTCAGTGGGCCGAGGGCCTGTTTCAATTAGCACTTCTCGTTGCCTCAGTAAAAGCAGCCAGCATAATCAAAAGCCCCACCCACCCTGGACATTCTGTCCCCTCTCCATCAGGCAGAAGATTCAAAAGCCTGAAAGCAGGTACCACCAGGCTCACGGACAGCTTCTGCCTCTCCAGTATGAGACTGAAATAGCTCGCTAGAATGATAAAAGGGCTCTTGACCTCACAATCCACTTGTCGTGATCTTGCACTTAATTGTTTACCTGCACTGCACTTTCTCTGTAGCTGTTACATTTATTCTATAGTTATTGTTTTACCTTGTTCTTTTTTTGACGTCATCATCAGAAACGATTGACAACCAACACACATGCGCACACACACACTCACCTTAATACACTTGGTAATGATTTGATTTGATTGAATGGCATGCAAGACAAGCTTTTCAGTGTATCTCGGTACATGTGACAATAATAACCCAATGGCTGTAACAATACACCACAGCAACTCACCGAGACTCCTCAGCACCTGCCTATCAAACTCGTGACCTCTGCCGGCTCGAAGGACACAGACAGCAAAGGCAAAGGCAAAGGCACTCGCCTTCCTGACTTGGGAAGCATATCCCCATTCACTCATTGTTGCTGCGCAAAGATCCTGGAACACGCTCCCTAATAACATCAGGCTTATACCCAACAACTCAAAGACTGCAGCTGTTCAAAAGGCCGCTCATCACCACCTTCTCAAGGTCAACCAGACAGGGGAAAATAATTGCTGGCTCCGCCTTTGAAACCCACATCAACGAATGTTTCAAAGAAATATAGACCATAAGGTATAGGAACAGAATTAGGTCATTTGGCCCATACAGTCATGGCTATCCATTTTTCCTCTCAGCCCCAATCTCCCGCCTTCCCCCCAACCCTCCAATATCATTCAGAAACAAAAAAAACAGCAAAACTCGCGCTTCACTTTCTGTGAATAGATATTTTGTTGAGGCCAGGCCAACTAAAATGTACCTTCTGGTTCCATAAAATGCTTCTGCCCACTTCCATGTCTTTGTGGTCACACTCACAGATTTGACCCTCTTATCTGTTGATGACAGACACTGGGGCACCTTCGTTCAAACACTGCACCCACACCCAGGCCTGCATCTTTATGCAAACACTGCACCCACACCCAGCCCTGCACCTTCGTTCAAACACTGCACCCACACCCAGGCCTGCACCTTCGTTCAAACACTGCACCCACACCCAGGCCTGCACCTTCGTTCAAACACTGCACCCACACCCAGGCCTGCACCTTCGTTCAAACACTGCACCCACACCCAGGCCTGCACCTTCGTTCAAACACCACACCCACACCCAGGCCTGCCTCTTTGTAGCAAATAACGAACAAGTCATGGGGGAGCAGATACCGGAGCCTGAAGGCACACATTCAACTTTTTAAGAACAGCTTCTTCCCTTCTGCCATCAGATTTCTGAATAATCCATGAACACCACCACTCTATTGCTCTTGCACCATTTTTTTACTTGTAACTTACAGTAATTTGGATGTGGCGCACTGCAAAACAACAAACTTCATGGCAGACAACAGTGATATCAAACCTGATCTGCTCCCGTATTACCACCCAGGAACAAACAAATGCCGAGCCACAGAAGATAAAAGGGTAAATGACCAAAAGCCACATTAAATGGGAAAGTGAATGGCACAATCAAGAGCAGAGGAACAGGTCCCCCAGCCCATCCTGTTCATGCCAACCATGGCGTACCCAAGTAATCTTGTCACCTACCTACAGGAAAGGTATCAGTAAGAGAGCAGAAAAAAATTACAAGGGTATTGCCAGGACTTGAGGACCTGAGTTATAGAGGAAGGTTGAATAGGTGAGTATTTTATTCCCCAGAAC
Organism: Mobula hypostoma; assembly: GCF_963921235.1. NCBI lineage: Eukaryota > Metazoa > Chordata > Chondrichthyes > Myliobatiformes > Myliobatidae > Mobula > Mobula hypostoma. The sequence goes on from NC_086101.1 coordinate 48,587,655, forward strand.
ATAGGAGAAGAAGGAGAGATTTGATAGAGGCATGCAAAATTATGAGGATTCTAAATAGAGTAAATGCAAGTAGTTTTTTTTCCCACTGAGATTGTGTGAGATTACATGGGTTAAGGCTGAGAAATGAAGTGTTTAAGGGGAACAAGAGGGGGAACTTCTTCACTCAGAGGGTGGTGAGAGTGTGGAATGAGCTGTCAGCTCGTGGGTTGTGAGCTGTGGGTTTTGTTACAACATTGAAGAGAAATTTGGATAGCTGCATGGATGGGAGGGATATGGAGGGCTTTGCTCCATGTGGAAGTCAATGAGACGAGGTAGAATATTAGTTCAGCACAAAACAGATGGACTGAAGGGCCAGTTTCTGAGCTGTTATGTTCTATGACTCTATGGCTTTATTACTCTCATGTCTCCACCGCATAGAGAGGAAAGCAGGGAGAGAATAACAAACTGTTGAGTTGTTTTCACTTATTGAAACAACCAGTGAATCAAGTAGCACCTCTGTGGGGAAAAGAATTGTTGGTATATCAGGCAGAGAACCAGACCGTACATCAGGACTGAGAGTTACAGTTGAAGCCCTGGCTGATGAAGTGGGGTGGAGAGGGGGTGACGAAGGGGGAGGGGTGTGGAAGGGGGGAGAAGGGGCGGAAGAAGGGGAGATAGGGTGGGAGAAGGGGAGAAGGGGGAGGGGAGAGAAGGGGGGACAAGGGGTGAAAGGGAGGGGGAGGGGGAGAGGGAGAGGGGAGAGGGGGGAGGAGGAGGAAGGTTAGAAATATTGGTGCATAATTTTGGATGGCACCATCTAAGATTGCCTCCTAAATCAGGGTTTTGACCAAAACGTTCACAATTCCTTCCCTCCCACCGAGTTCCTCCAGCAGATTACTTGTTGCTCCAGATTCCTACATTGGTAGTCCTTTTTGTCTTCATTGTGGATAATGTATGATCTAAATAAACTTCCACCAGTGGTCACACTTTTCTTGATATGAAAACCTGCTGCACACCTCTACAAGGGATATCTACGGACTGACGCCAGAAGGCACGGGCCAGGTCAGTTACTCAGTGTTGCAATTATACCTCAGACCAAAGCTTGCCAAATTTGCTTGGCATAATCTTTAGTGGCCTCATCAGATGGATTCCTAGATCTATCAAGCAGCTGTTCCTCTCCCTCTCCAATTACTCCTACCCCTGAAGTGCTCCAGGAAAATGAAAATAACATTCTTATTTCTGAACACCTCCCTGGAATGAAGAAGTTGCATTCCGTGGAAAGATGGAGCAGGTTTAGGAGAACCGTTGGTGATCTCAATGAAATATAAGAGCCTGAGGGCACTTGACAGTCACATTTCATCCTTTTTGAGAACCGAGAACCTTTGTGAGCATTGTTGAAACACTAGGCCCACACCCAAATCAAATGCTTCTCAGCAAATGCAAACACATCTGTAAAACATGCATCTGCCAAGAAAAATCCATCTTCATCCCCAGAGATAATTTGGTGAAGCTAGGAAGAGATTTAATAGTAAAATTGTTAGTTATTTATAGGAAGAAATGCCACTCGCATTACACAAAATGAACTGCAGCCCTTCGTAATCCTTCAGAAACTAAACAAAAATGACGCAAAGGCACAGAAAGGTAGATGGATGTTCAACTAAGACAGGGATTAAGAATAATTTTAACACTCAAAGGATCATGATTTGTTTGGAACTGTGGGCTTTGGCGAGGTGCTGGTTCTATCATTTAATATTAATCATGTTCAAATAAACAGGCTATTGGACCACAGGGGAAGTTAAAGGTTAGAGAGAAAACAGACAGGAAATGAAATTGGAAATGAAACTGGATAAACAGGAAGAGCTAATCTCTCTTCGCTGAGTAGGCCAAGATTTCAATGTACTGGAACAGAGAAGAGGAGCAATTTGAGGAAAGAAGTGGAATAGGTTTACTATTGCTACATACAGTATACTGAGATACAGTGAAAATCATTTGTTCATGTTCCATCCAGATAGATCGTGCCACGCATACGTACATCAATGTACATACAGTGAGAAAAATAGGAAGTGGTGTCATAGTTCCTAGCGAGAGTGTAGTGCAGGTAGATAAAGAAAGTGCAGTGGCCATGATTAGGTAGATTCGGTGTTCACCATATAGCATATGAGGTCTATTCAAGAGTCTGATATAGCTGTCCTTGAATCGGCTGGTATATGCTCGCAAACATTTGCCCAATGGGAGGGGGGTGAAGACAGAATGTCCAGAGTGGGAGGGGTCCTGTGTCCTGTTGACTACTTTCATGAGGCAGCAGGAACTGTAGGCAGAGTTCAATGGTGGGGAGGATGGTTTGCGTGATGGAATGTGCTGCATTAAAAGATCACTGCAATTTCTCGCAGACTTGGGCAGAACAGTTACAATGGAGCTAGGGCCACTGACTAAGACTGCAGTTGGTCAACAAATGCCAAAACAGGTTTGACAAGTTACAGGGCCTAATCTTGCTTATACTGCTTATATTCAGGGAGAGAGCGAGCCTGTGGTATGTCAAATGAGTAGTCTTTGGGGTACTGCAAGTCTGTGTCTTTATTGATGTTTTGCTGCACACTTGAGTGCTCGGTGTGGGGGGGGTGGGGGGGGAAGCGCCAATGCTTCTTTTGCTGATGGGGGGGTCATTGCTTTGCTGCTGTTTGTGTGGGGAGCGGCTTTAGGGTTCTAACGTTTAACTGTCATTCGTTCTTTGGGACACCCTCTGTTTTCATGGATGTTTGCAAAAAAAAATTTCAGGATGTATATTGTATACATTTCTCTGACATTAAGTGTACCTACTGAAACCTATTTCTTATGTTTCTAAATGACTTGGAAGTTTAGTCCATAAATCCAGGTGATTCCAGAAAAATAAAACATCCCAAATATTGCACCAACAATTCTTACTGGCATTCAAGTTCAAGTGTCATTCAACCCTACATGAATACCATGAATAGAGCCAAACAAAACAACGTTACTCCAGGGTCAACGTGCAAAACACAGTGCATACAGTCATACACAGCACAAGGCACATATAGCACATATAAGGTAGCAGTAAAATACAAATCACACACAAGAAAAAAAAACAGTCCAAGTCCCTGAGTCCATGAATGTTGCAGCAGTCTGCAGCTGAACACACTACAGCTTGTCTTCTGCCTAGTGAACACTGGGGGAAAGCACAGACTCCAGCTTGGGTGACACACCACATGGCCAACAGTGGAGCACACCAACTCCAATGCCTCTCTCCTGGGAGGCTGTTAACTGGCAATATCGTGGCTTGAGGTCTAGTCCTCATTACAAATGAGGCCACACAGCTCCCCCGCCATCTGCCAATCAACCAGTCAATTGGACTTGCAGAGTTTCACATTAACAATGTCCAACAGGGTCTTCCAATCACAAGGAAAGTGACTAAGATGAGCACTAATTACTTTCACTGGCTATAATGCAAGGCAAGATAGTCTTAAGGGAATTCACTGCATTTAGTTCATTAACTCTGTGCCTTCCTATATCCCTTTGGGCAGCAGGGTTGCATTGCAGTTTCTGCATCGCTTTATAGTGCCACTGATCACCAATCGGAGTTCAGTTGGCTGCCTGTAAGAAGTTTGTATGTTTCCCCGTGATTCTGTGGGCTTCCGTCGGGTGTTCCGGTTTCGCCCCATATTCCAAGGATGTATGATTAGGATTAGTGATTTGCGGGCATGCTACATTGGCAACAGAAGCATGGTGACACTTGCGGGCTGCCCAGAACAACCCTCACTGATTTGATTTGAGGCTTTCTAGGCACTTCACTGTATGCTTTCATATTTCAACGTACATAGTTGTAGTTGGGAGCTGAATATCCAAGGTTACACATTGTATCGGTGGGATAGGAAGGTAGGCAGAGTGGGCATGACTCTACTGGTAAACAATAGCATCAAATCAGTAGAAAGATGTGACAAAGGATCAGATGATGTTGACTATTTGTGGACTGAGTTAAGAAACTACAAGGGTAAAAGGACCTTGGTGGCAGTTATATACAGGCCTCCAAACAGCAGCTGAAATGTGGATTACTGATTACATTGGGAAATAGAAAAGACATGCCAAAAGGGCAATATTATGATAGTCATGGGAGATCTTAACATGCAGGTAGATTGGAAAAATCAGGTTGATAATGGATCTCAAGACAGTGAGCTCGTTGAATGCCTACAAGATGGCTTTTTTAGAGCAGTTTGTCATTGAACCTACTTAGGGGATCAGTCATACTGGATTCGGTGTTATGTAATGAACTGAAGGCGATTAGAGAGCTTAAGGTAAAGAAACCCAAACAGGGAGGAAATCCAAAAACCTGAGATGCAAAGGCACTTTGGAGTCCTGGTACAGAACACCCTAAGGGTTAACTTGCAAGCTGAGTCAGTGGTGAGGAAGGTAAATGCCATGTTTGCATTCATTTCAAGATGTCTAGAACAGAAGAGCAAGGATATAACGCTGAGGCTTTATAAGGCACTGGTGAGGCATCACCTTAAGAATTGTGAGCAGTTCTGGGCTCCTTATCTAAGAAAAGATGAGGTGGCATTGGAGAGGTTTCAGAGGAGGTTCACAAGGATGATTCCGGGAATTAAAGTATTATCATAAGATGGCCTGTACTCGCTGGAACTTAGAAGGATAAAGGGGGAACTCATTGAAACCTTTCAAATGTTGAAAGGCCTAGACAGAGTAGATGTGGAAAGGATGTTTTCCACTGTGGGGAAGTCTAGAACAAGAGGGCACAGCCTCAGAATACAGGGGCACCCATTTAAAACAGAGATGCAGAGAAATTTCTCTGGCCAGAGGGTGGTGAATTTGTGGAATTTGTTACCACAGGCAGCTGCGGGGTCAGGTTGTTGGGTGTATTTAAGGAGGAGATTGATAGGTTCTTGATTGCTCATGACATCAAAGGTTACTGGGAGAAGGCCAGGGAGTGGGGCTGAGGAGGGGGGGAAAAAGGATCAGCCATGATTGAATGGTGGAGTAGATCAATGGGCCAAATGGCCCAATTCTGTTCTTATGCCTTATGGTCTATGGTTACGGTCTTATGTGACAAATAAGATAATCTTATTTTATAATCACATTCCTTTGTAATGCACTAACAATTCATTGGGAAGGTCAGCTGTAATACAAATGAGCAACAAATCTGAACAAGTTTGTAATGATGTTGGGAAATCACACAGAAATTAATACAAATCTGCATGTTTGCCGTTAAAAGGCGATGCCTCATCCAAGATGCGGCATGTGGAAACCATTTTATAAGGAGTACTAGGAGTCTGCTAAATTATTTCCCCTTTAGTGAACTGAGCAATCTACTTTAAAATGGCCAACAATGGGGCATTTAACACCACCCCTACCCATACCCTCACCCTCTTCATTATCCATGCTCCCCTCCCTCAGCTTCCCCTCCTATCAGACTCCATCATCTTCAGCCCTTTGTCCCCTCCACCTATCACCACTTCCCAGCTTTCTGACATCATTCCTACCCTCCCACCCACCCCCACCATCTGCCAATCACTCCCCCTTAACTATCACCTGCCAGCTGTTGCCCCGCCTCTTTGCACTGGCCTCCCGTCTCTCTTTCAGACCAGGGGAAAGGTCTCAACCTGAATCAACGACTCTCCATTTCCCTCACAGGTACTGCTCGATCCACTGTGTTCCTCCAGCAATTGTTGTTGCTCTAGATTCCAGCACCCGAGTCTCTTGTGTCTCCGCAGTCCATAAAGTCAGATTGAATCATGGAAACCTATGATGGAAAAGCAGGCCAAGCAGACTGCCATGTATGTGACGATCAAAACCCACCCGACCTATATACACCTTCCAGCACTGGACACAGACCCTGTAGGTCTTGGCTCCTCAACTACACAGCAAGTACAGTGTATATGTGGGGAGCCTTCACCAGTTGTGTATTTGATATTTCAGTTATATTTACGTGATCTTGTATAAACTGTATATTGATTAAGCATTATTGTTCATTTCAATCATCCATTATGAGTTACATGTATAAATACGTGAATTGCATACACCATCATGCTACATGATATGTGCGCGCCTCAGTTAAAGTAAACCCGAAGTTATACCCACATTTCAGATTCCTGTGTCTTCCTTTGAATTAGTTTACTGTTTCGATGTTACAAAACATAACATCCCACCCTTTTAGTCAGTGAGTTCCAGTGTCTGTGGAAGTCTAAGTTCTAGACTTAGGCAGCAGGGGATACACAAGTAAAACAATGAGAGGGTAGGGGCAAAGGGAATCTTGAGATCATACTGTGGGATAAGAAAGGTAATAATAGCTGGACATCCTCTTAAGCTTTCTAAAACTGCAGATTGCTTCTGGAGACACTTAAAATATCCTTCAAAGTAACTCAAACCATCAGAGTTTAAATTTCTTTAAATGTAAAATAACTATCCTTTGTGGCATCTATGTGGCTGTAGCAATTAAAAAGGTTTAGTTTATAATGGGTTAATGTGACAAGATAGACATCCATTAAAGCAGACAGCATTTTAACTGTTTCCACAGTTACTGTTGCAATCAGCAGTAACATCTGGCCCAGAACCAGTATTTCATCAGAAACTCCCAAAGTTAGCAAAGTCTGGAAAAGTGGAAGATTAATTGCAAAGTTCAAAGTAACTTAATTATCGTATATACGTCACCCTACACTACCCTGAGATCCATTATATGAGCATTCACAGTAAATACGAAGAAACACGTTAGAATCAATGAAAATCCGCACACAAGACATATGAAATCACTAATTTGCAAAAGACAACAACCTGTGCAAATACAAAAAGAAAAAAAATCAAAATAATAATAATATATAAATAAGCAAATAAATATTACAACATTTCTGAGTTGAAGAGTCCTTGAAAGTGAGTCCATAGGTTGTGGGAACAGTTTAGTGATGGGGTAAGTGAAGTTGAGCAAAGTTATCCTCTCTGGTTCCAGAACCTGATGGCTGAGGGGTAATAACTGCTCCTGAACCAAGTGTTGTGAGTCCTGAAGCTCCTGTACCTCCTTCCTGACGGCAGCGGTGAGAAAAGAGCATTACCAGGATGGTGGGGATCTTTGATAATAGATGCTGCTTTCCTGTAACAGTGCTCCTTGTAGAAATGCTCAATGGTCAGGAGGGCTTTACCAGTAATGGACTGGGCCGTATCCACTACTTTTTGTAGGATGTTCTGATGAACATTTAAAGCACAGAGACTTCATTCAGGCTTTCACTGAAGTTACTGCAGACCTTTCTACATCTGGCAGACATCACTTTTATTGGACAGACACGCAGCTGGAGAAAGGACAAAGGAGGCACCCCAACCAAGATCTTTAAAAAGGTGAAACTCTTTGCTGCAGAAAATACAGTGAGAATGACTCCTCTTGTGAGCATAAAGTCTACAAAACACAATCATCACTGAAGATTCAAAGGTAACATCTTTTTCCCAAAGCCAGCCATAAAGCTGAGGGGCCAGATATGAGCAACACGCATAAAAGTTGCTGGTGAACACAGCAGGCCAGGCAGCATCTCAGATATGAAGTGTATTCAGCATCAACAGTGCACCAGGTTATTGCCAATTAAGCACTAATCATTTTTCAAACTACAAAGTCCAACTTCAGAATCAGAATTAACATCATCTGTCTTTGTGGCAGCAGTACAATGCATACATAACAATAGAAAAAATGTGAACTAAAGTAAATAAATAAATAAATACTTAAATTAAATTAGTGCAAAAACTAAAAATAAAACCGTAGTGAGGTATTGTTCATGGGTTCAATGTCCATTCAGAAATCTGATGGCAGAGGAGAAGAAGCGGTTCCTGAATCTAGGAGCATGTGCCTTCTGGTTTCTGTAACTCTTTCCTGATGGTAGCAATGAGAAGCAGACATATCCTGGGTGATGGGAACTTGTAATGCAAACTGTCTCCAGTAGCTTTCTTTTAATTCAAATATCTTTCTCACTCGTTTTATATCTTTCATTTCTTAGTCCGTTTCTGGTTTTGAACCTACTGCTGAAACAGTCACCATGGAATTGGCAAACTTCAGGAATTCTCCCTTTTATCACTGCTAGTAGCACAGATAAAATAAAGAAGTCAGTCCAAAGTAAATCACTGCCTCTATTCCACAGGCATTAAACTGTTCATCAAAATCCAACGTACTGGATACTCCCAGCTCTATCTGCAATTATTACAAAAACCTTATGAAAAGGCATCAAATCAATACATTGGCGGTGCCAATGACCAAGATTCAAACAATGCCAAGGCACATCAATATATAGCACAACATGCAAATACTTACTGCTGCTAAAACACCTTCCTAAATCAATAGTTTTCTAAGTTGATAATTATTCACGGTGGTACTTTCAGCATGGGGTCCTGTAATAAACGCCTGAACTTATCAGCATTACTGAAATAAACTAATTTTAATCACGATATTAGGGTGGTTGTTTCCATTGCACTGAAGAACAAACCCCTATCAAAATAACTACCTTTATATTCATGTAAATCTTATTAAATATATTAACAATCAGAATCAAAATCAGGTTTAATATCATGGCATGCAGGTATTTCATGAAATTTGTTGATTTGCAGCTGCAGTACATGGCAATACTTAATAGTAATAAACCATAAATTACAATAAGAAATATATTTTTTTAAATAATTAAATCAGTGCAAAAAGAAAACTAATCAGTCGGTGTACATGGGTTCATTATCCATTCAAAAATCTGATGGCGGAGGGATAGAAGCTGTTGCTAAAGGGTTAAATGTGTGTCTTCAGGGTCCTGTAGTTGCTCCTTGATGGTAGCAATGAGAGGAGGGCATATTCTGGCTGATGGGGGTCCTTAATAATACATGCTGCCTTTTTCAGGAACCACCTTTTGAAGATGTACTCGATGCCGTGGAAGCTAGTGCCCATGATGGATCTGGCTGAGTTTGCAGCTTTCTGAAGCTTTTTCCAATCCTGCGCAGTCACCTCTCTATACCAGACAGTGATGCAACCAGTTAGAATGCACTCCACACTGCATCTGAAGGAAGTGTCTTTGATATATTAGCAAGTCTCCTCAAGCCCCTGGTGAAACATAGCCACTGTTGTGCCTTCACGTTGGCCCAAGATAGATCTTCAGAGATGCTGACACCCAGGAATTTGAAACTGCACACCCTTTCCATCGTTGACTGCTGTGTGTTCTCTCAATTTTTCCTTCCTGAAGTCCCCAATCAATTCCTTGACTTTTCTGACGTTGAGTACAATGTTGTTGTTCGGCACCACTCAACTAACTGATCTACCTCACTCCGGTACACCCCCATGTCACCATCTACCAACAATAGTTGTTTCATCAGTAAATTTATAGATGGCATTTGAGCTGTACCTAGCCACACTGCTGTAGGTGTGGAGAGAGTAGAGCAGTGGGCTGAGCACACATCCTTGAGGTACCCCAGTGTTGATTGGCAGCGAGGAGGAGTTGTTTCCAATCCACACTGACTGTGGACTCCAGATGATCACACAACTGCACTCAAAAAACAAAAGTAAGATTACTAGTTTGCAAAAGGAAGTGAAAAATCTAGTCTAAGTTGTGGTTATTGCAATACCTAATAAGAGGGATGAATGAACATAAGAAAAAAGAGATTTGCCACAAACACTACAGTATTGAACAAGAACACGAGGAAATCCGCAGATGCTGGAATTTAGTCCTTACGAAGGGTCTCGGCCCGAAACGTCGACTGTACCTCTTCCTAGAGATGCTGCCTGGCCTGCTGTGTTCACCAGCAACTTTTATGAGTATTGAACAAGATCATCGTTGAACTCATCTTTATCTCAGCTCTACTTTCTTGTCCATGCTTCCCTTCCTGAACAAAGTCAATTCCAGTCAAAAAATATTCAATGATTCTGCAACCACAACTCCCTAATGTCAGGAAATATAGAGGAGGCCTGACCCAAATGTGCAGCAGCAGAGACAATTTAGCGGTGAGTAATCACTTTAATATTAAACTGCAAAATAACAAGTCAAATAGGGTCACAAAACTAGAGAGAACGGATACTTAATACCACAGGCAACAAGGTAATTGAAAGCTAGGAGCAACGGGTTGAGGCTGGCTGGTTTGATGGGTGAACAAGGACTGTGGATGAGAGCTGGGTTTAAATAGGCTGCAAGAGACAAGTTGGAAATGAGTGGCAGATGAGCCCTGTTAGTCAGGTGAAGACTGAGAGGACCCTGCCTGTGCAGGCCCACAGAGTGAAGAAATACCTGATCAAACCATCTCCATTCAAGGACACTTACTCTCACTTCTACACTTTTCCCACAAGAGATAATACCCTCACTAGATATACACTGCCATGCCTCTGCAATCTAATGCTACATAAGAATATTTTGCATTCTTTTAGGCTCCAATGCATGAAGAAACAATATATGCAACCTTTTCTCTTTAGATAAGCCTTTAACCCAGGAACCAACCTTGTAAGCATTCCCTGAACTGCCTTCAGAGCAAGTAAATCCCACCTTCAATAAGAGGACCACAAAAAAATTAATATTCATTAGGTCTAAGGAGAAGGTTCAATGAATCTAAGAGGAAGAAAACAGAGTTAATGATTGAAGTAAAAGACTCATTTTGAGACTCATAAGATATAGATCCTCCCCAGCATACAAAGACTAAACTTATGGGCATCCTATTCCTTACAAGCGAGCGCTTGGAGGACCAGTGGGATGGATGGGAGTGGATTTGCCAGCTGCACGGGGCTGCAGTATCTGCTGGGTGGGAACAGGTCACCACAGAAAGTAAACTTTCTGGATGCATAACAGCTTTAAAGGGTAACTGCTCTGCATCAGATCACAGCAAATTGCAGTGTTGTAGCCACAGCTCAGCACATCATATAAACCAGCCTTCCTTCCCCGTACTTCTCACCACTTCAGCAGTTAAGCGGCCAGCACAAGCAAACACCTTATCCATCCCAGACATTCTCTCTTCTCCCATGTTCCACTGGGCAGAAGATATTAAAGCCTGAAAGTACATACTGTACCATCAAGCTCAAGGACTGCTTCCACTTTCTGTTATAAGAGTACTAAATGGTTCTCTAATACAATAAGATGTACCCTTGACCTCACAATCCACATTATTATGATCTTGCACCTTACTATTTACCTGCACTGCACTTTCTCTGTAGCTGTTAAACTTCATTCTGCATTCTGTTGTTGTTTTATCTAGCTCTAACTGAATGATTTAATCTGTATGAACAGTATGCAAGGCAAGCTTTTCAATGTTTCTCGGTACACACGGCAATAAAAACCTAATTCCAATTCCATATGCCTTCTCTCCCTTCCACCCCTCTCACGCCTCTCCAATCCACCCAATGAGCTGGGGTCAGCTGAGAGTCTGAAAGTTCGGCTGGAAGCACTCACTCGTTGAGTCAGTCAGACCAGCTGGCAGCCGGTCTTCCTGTGCCTACTCAATCTCCCGTCACAGCTGCTTCTGAGACTCTCTCCCACGCACAGTTTCTGTTCATTTCTGACCAATGAACAGTTTGGGTTGTGAACAGTTTCTCTGGAAAAGAACCCTGTCATAACCTGAAAACTGCCTGTGGAAATAGGAGCAGGTTATTATGACCAGATATTTATTAGACCGAGATAGAATTTGCTGCACGACAGCTAGACGGGTAAGCGAAAAATGGGCAAGGTTTTGCTTTCCTGGGATGTTACTGGAATAAAGAAATTTAAAGTCTGAAAGGTAAGGGATATTCCTGCTGGAATTGAAAAGGTTGAGGGCTGCTCTGATGGAAGTCTTCACAATGATATTGTCATTAAACAACACATGTTGTATTCCATGGCTGGTGAGATGGTAAACAAGATTATACAAATTTATGATAATTACTGAAATTACATGTGCAATTCCTTACTGAATACAAGCTTCAAGGAGCCCCAAAATCTCTTTACAGGAAGAAAGTAAAACCAGGGGACAAATCTAAGCAATTTAGAAGATCAGGAACAGATAAGGCAGGTTACATGAAGAAAAGCAACAATATGAAATTAATGAGCTGACGGCTTGTATTTGTGTTCTCATACTTTGCAGCTCAGTTATCACACAAGGCACAGTAGCCTGATTGACAACTTCAGATAAGTGGAAAATAAATGTTTCACACAAAAATGTTAGTACTTTAGTAGGTCACTAATGAAGAACAGGAATATTTCAATTAACCCATCTTCACTCTTTTAGTCTTGGTCTGAAAAAATCCCTGCACCAAACTACATATTATTAATGCCCCGTCTTAAATGAAATGTGATGGAGTGTTAGTACCCATCCTTGTCATACATGCCCAGAGTTGTACCAAATCATAAAAGCAACTTCATAAACAAACCCTTGCTAAATGTTTCAACCTGTAAAATTCAGACAAGGACACACCCATTCAACACTTCAATTGTAGCCCCTGGTTACCAGCTGGTTCCAGCAGCTACTTTACCTGTTACTGAACAAACTGTTCTGGGCAAAAAGGTCAATCAAGCTTCACTACGTATGAGCCTTGCAAGTTAGAGCAGAGTTTGCTTGTGAGACTTTCAGCATTTGCCATCTTGTTAAACAAGAAGGGTTTAAGAAATGATAGCAACTCAGAACAAGACTAGGTTCTTGAAGTGTTCTTTCAAAATAAAATTGGAAATAGATAATTGACTGCTAAGTGATTCCACATTTTTTGTCCTGTGCTAGACAATATCAAACCCTCTGGTTTGAAGTATAATCACATCTCAGCTTGCAGGTTAATGTGCCCTTGATCCCGCAACAAATCTTTCTATTAATCCCCACGCAGAGCAAGTGATCTAAAGGGAGTTAGGCACACAGGGTCTCAGCATCCACCGCTTAAGGTCTTGTCCATTTCATGATGGGAGACAACTCTTAAATACTAGGGGTCTACATGCTTGTATCTGGTCAGATTAATGAGGGTACATAGCAACGTTTCCTCTGATTTTTTTTACAGCTGTGCAGACCAACCATTGCTCTGAGCAGGAAATTTTTACAAGGCCTGAAAACTGTGTGTCCTGCTTGTTGGTGCAATAATATCAGCGCCGGACTTCAAAGCAAAGATTCCCCAAGTCCGGTTGAGCATCCAGCTAGCAACTTGGCCTTGTAAAAACAAGAACAGCTTGCTATGGAAACATCGTCATGACGGTGCCCCAATAACTCCACTGCTGAGTTAAGAGTTGCTCTTCTTCTTCTGAAAACTGTGTGGCACTTTGATATTAACACTGTATAAAAGAAAATTCCAGCTGTACGGCAACAAAGGCTATGTTTGCGGGAGCATTTCAGTCACTGCGTGGCCACACACCTGCACCGCTTAGAGGGAACATTCGTACATAGGCTGGGGAGGAAGTAGATTTGAACAGCTGACTGAAACCAACAAAATCCTGCCCATTATTTTAAATGCTATGAATCCCACACCACTCCTGGTATTATCTTTAGAAGCAATGAGAACAAAGACTGGGTAATTTACAAAAGCTATGCTAAACTTTAGAAAAATTCATTCCTGCTGAAGTTAGTCTCAAAATTACTTACTGCAAAAATTACTCAAGGACCTTTGAATCTCACCAGGACCAGGGCAACTAGGATTTGTATTCACAATTATAAGCTTCATGACAAAGGCAAAAGGCTCCCACAAATAGCAGAGTGCTCGTAATCAGATTATCTGCTTTAGCCATACAAATGAGGGATCAGCATGGCCCAGTACATTGGGATAAACTGTGTTCTTCAAAACAGTGCTGCAACATGTTTTACATCCACACAGAAATTAGACAATCCTCATCCAAATGATGCCCCCAACAGTTCTACACTCCCCCACAACCTTAGTGACTAATAGCTCAGATTTTCATACTCAAATCCTTCAAGTGAGTATCATACCCTTTAGCTCCTAAAACAACACAAGCTACAGCAAATTCAATGTAATTCCATGTCCACTATCCTCTCCTATTAGATTCTTTCCAACCCCACCACCTCCCAGCTTCTTACTCCCCTTTCCCCACCCATCCATCTTTCTGCTTACCTGACGTCACCTAACAATTTCCAACTTGTATTCTTCCCTCTCCCCTGCCCTTTCTTATTCTGGCATCTTTACCCATCCTTTCGAGTCCTGAAGAAGAGTCTCGGCCAAAACCTCAACTGCTGATTCCTTTCCATAGATGCTGCCTGACCTGCTGAGTTCCTCCAGTATTTTGCATGCATTGCTCATAGAAAACTTTGTTCCAATGAAAAATAATGTTGATAATAACATCAGCAAAGCTACAGTGAAAGTTTAGGTTGCTGAGAAATTAAAGTAGTTTCCGGATGTACAATTCTGACAAGCCTGCTAGTGTAAAGAAAGTGCAGTATCTTAGCGGCATCAGTTCTTCTCTCAAGGTTTCAGTCTTCTGCAAGAGAATGGACACCTATTGTGTCTCAGGTGCCTTCTGATTCAATATCGTCCATTTCCCTTCTAATAGCAAATATTGCTTAATAAGAATTAATTGTTGTCATTCAGATCCCTGTGATTGCTCCACCATTCATGAAGATCACAGCTCATCTTTTACCTGATAACCACTGTCCTGCACCACAGAAGACATCCTATCTGGATACATAGCGGCTTGCTATTTTAACTGCTTTGCCCAAGACGATAAGAAACTGCAGAGTTATGATCATAGCTCTGTCCAACACAAACACCAGTCTCCACTTCATGGAATCTATCTACACTTCCTGCTGCCTCTGAAAAGAAACCCATGTGATTAAAGACACGTCAACCTTGGACCTTCTCTCTTCTACCAACCCCCCCTCCCCCACTGAGAAGATGATACAAAAGCCTAAAAGCATGTACCACCAGGCTCAAGGACAGCTTTTATCCTGATGTTGTAAGACTACTCAATGAATCTCAGGTACATTAAAATGGACTATTGATGTCACAATCGAACGCATCATGGCCTTGCACCTTATTGCTTGCCCGCATTGTATTTTCCCTATCTATATTCTTCTTTTTGTAATTATTTTTCTCTTGCAGTACTTCAGTATATTGATGTGGTGAAATAATCTGCATGGATGGCATAGAAAAGTTTTTCACTATAATTCAATACAAATTACAATGATAAATGAATTAATAATAACCAATATTGCTCAATTCCCTCAGTATCTAAATGCCTCCGCTGCCTCCCAAAATAATGAATCACCCTCTGTGTTTCTGACCAGAACAGCTACTTTCCGATAGTGATCCCAAGCCTTTTTCCAGCCACGAAAAATTTCATCCCTACATCTGCTCTCTCAGACGTCAGAAGAATGTTTCATGCTTCAATGAGACCAGCAGTTGGGACATCTGACAGAAGGATAAATTATTTTGTATAAATTTTAAAAAACAATAATTTAAATAAATAGTGCAAAACAGGAATTCTGAGGTAGCTTCCTGAGGCACAATTTGAAGGTATCTTTGATGGTGAAGAGAGTTTTGCCCATGATGGAGCTGATTCTACAATCCTCTACAGCAGGGGTTCCCAACCTTTTTTATGCCCCGGGCCCTGACCATTAACCAAGGGGACAGTGGACTCCAGATTGGGAACCCCTGCTCTACAGCCTCTTTGATTCTGCTCATTGGAGACTCCATACCAAGCGGTAATGCAATGAGTTACCATACATCTGTAGAAATGTGCTAGAGTCTTTGGTGACATATTAGATATTCTAAAACTTCTAATGAAACATAACTGCAAGCATCCCTTCTTTGTGATTACATCAGTATGGTGGGCCCAGGATAGATCCTCTGATATGTTAACATCCTGGAACTTGAAGCTGCTCTCCCTCCCAATTTTCACTATCATTATAATAACAATGAAATTATAAACAGTATTATAATTTCAAACCTAAACTTTTTTCTAAAAACATCGCATCTTCCTGTTTCTTTGCAAACCTCCAATCCACATTGCAACACTTGCTGCAGCACCCTGCCAACACTGCTATCAATCCTCCGTTGACCCTTTCAAAACTGAGATACTATTCCTGGTCTTCTCTCTAAATGGTTTCCAGTAGATTCAACACACCTTGGTTACAGAAAGCTAAGCAACATCTGTCCATCTAGGTCTGTCGTAACATGATGTATGTCATCCTTGGAGTCTTTAAATTGCCTCCACAGAGCAACACAGTTCTCCCTTAAGGGCGGAGATGATTCTTAGCCTGAATCAAGTCACATAAGTCCCACACCCAACACATCCTTCCCCAGACCTCAACAGCTACATAAAGTTGGCTGAAATGTCTTCAACACCCACACCAAATATCTTAACTTCCATCTTCTTGTGAATTCCTCCAAACCTCTGATGAACTGGCTAGCTCAAAGAATCCACATAACCCACTATACCCTGTTCTTGCCTCTGGGACTGAAAACATTTCCACCTCACAGAACAAGCAAGATTATTGCATCGTCCACCCCAGATTCAAACTGCTCAGCAAAGCCAGTTTGCCACTGTGCGTCATCTCTCTCAGATCTGCACTTGCTGCTTTTGTGTCCCCTAAAGTCTCCTTTCCACTTCACGGTGACCCTGACAGACAGTTCTCTGTAGACACCTCCTGTCCAAATACCTCAGTGTCATTTACTGCAGCATTCACTTTCCTTGCTGTCCCAAAGCAAGGTAAGCATGAGCTAGCATTTTCCTGGCAAACTCTGGAACAGTCAATACTGTCAATCCCCCAGGGACACGCTCTTATAACTATTTTAGTATCATAAAGATGTATGGTTCATTGATGCTATTAACACTACTTCACATCTGGGAGTACCACCTTTGAAAATGCTATTGTACAATTCACTGTGGCCTTTGGCTTCACACCATTGGACCTCCTGGCAGTCTTTTCTGCACACAGCTATGATGTGCACTGAACTCCCAACACCCAGGTCATGCCTTGTTCTCATTACTACCATCAGGAAAGAGGTACAGAAGCCTGAAGAGACACACTCAATGATTCAGGAACAGCTTCTTCCCCTGTGTGTGTGTGTGTGTGTGTGTGTGTTTATTTTCTCTATTATTATGCATTGCAAAGTCAACAAATCTCATGACATATGCCAGTGATACTAAACCTGATTCTGATTCAGGTTCTTTTGCCCTGGACAAAAAAACGTACGTTTGCTTATTTCTCTGATCAAACACTTCTCTTCAGATGAGTCCTACTCATTCCTAATGCCAGGACTTCCCTGCCTACGGAGAAAGATGCATGCTTTCACCACACCTTTCCAAATAATGGATCAGTGGTCACTTGATGTCTCATTCAATGCTGTTATTCCTGGTGTGGCCATGCCTGAGCTCAAGAATTCTTGCCCACTCGACCAGGGATCACTTTGGTTGCAGTCTATGCTCGAATGTCTCCACGGCCTCAAGCATGCCCAACACAAAATGTACAGTCCTTCAGCTAAAGTGACTCAGTACAATCAAGGTTCATTTATTATCAAAGCATGTATCCATATAGAAACATAGAAACATAGAAAATAGGTGCAGAAGTAGGCCATTCAGCCCTTTGAGCCTGCACCGCCATTTATTATGATCATGGCTGATCATCCAACTCAGAACCCTGCACCAGCCTTCCCTCCATACCCCCTGATCCCCGTAGCCACAAGGGCCATATCTAACTCCCTCTTAAATATAGCCAATGAACTGGCCTCAACTGTTTCCTGTGGCAGAGAATTCCACAGATTCACCACTTTCTGTGTGAAGAAGTTTTTCCTAATCTCGGTCCTAAAAGGCTTCCCCTTTATCCTCAAACTGTGACCCCTCGTTCTGGACTTCCCCAACATCGGGAACAATCTTCCTGCATCTAGCCTGTCCAATCCCTTTAGGATTTTATACGTTTCAATCAGATCCCCCCTCAATCTTCTAAATTCCAACGAGTACAAGCCCAGTTCATCCAGTCTTTCTTCATATGAAAGTCCTGCCATCCCAGGAATCAATCTGGTGAACCTTCTTTGTACTCCCTCTATGGCAAAGATGTCTTTCCTCAGATTAGGGGACCAAAACTGCACACAATACTCCAGGTGTGGTCTCACCAAGGCCTTGTACAACTGCAGTAGTACCTCCCTGCTCCTGTACTCGAATCCTCTCGCTATAAATGCCAGCATACCATTCGCCTTTTTCACCGCCTGCTGTACCTGCATGCCCACTTTCAATGACTGGTGTATAATGACACCCAGGTCTTGTTGCACCTCCCCTTTTCCTAATCGGCCACCATTCAGATAATAATCTGTTTTCCTATTTTTGCCACCAAAGTGGATAACTTCACATTTATCCACATTAAATTGCATCTGCCATGAATTTGCCCACTCACCTAACCTATCCAAATCACCCTGCATCCTCCTCACAGCTAACACTGCCACCCAGCTTCGTGTCATCCGCAAACTTGGAGATGCTGCATTTAATTCCCTCATCCAAGTCATTAATATATATTGTATACAACTCTGAAATCTTTATTTCTCCAGATAGCCACAAAACAAAAACAAAACATGCAAGTCACTCAGTGAAAAACATCAAACCCACTCCCCACCCCAGTACAAAAAAGAACGGCACCCCGATCATCAACCCCTGCCAAACCATCCTCCCCCACGCAAAGTGGACCGTGAACATCAATCCCCAAAGCAAAACCCCTCCCCTGAACAAAAACTAATAGAATATCAACCCCCAACTACCCTCCATAAAAAGGAAAAGGAACAACAAAATGGATGGCTAAAAAAAACACAATATAAAAACCATAAGTCTGAAAAAGTCCACAGTCTATAAAAGCAATAATCCAATCCACAAATGCAGAACCTGCGATATCACCGACATTCATCGAATGAGAGGGTCACCACAGGAGGCAGAAAGGCCCACCCACCTGTCACAGTGATAGGCCGCTCACAGACTCCTTCTCCAGCAACAGGCAGTCGGCACTGAAACTTTCGCTCGCCTTCTGAACTTGCCATGTCTCAGTTCTCCTCAATGCTTTAATTGCAGTTAATGGGCGCTTTAAACGGCAAAAAAGACCAGACATGGACAATGTCCATGACTGTAGGCATACTGCTGATCCATCACTGTGACAAATAACTGGGCCTGACTGTTTCCAGAGTCTCTCTTCCCCAGAGGTGATCAGTCCTTCATGCTTAACATCAGTTCACTCTGCTTCAATGAATAATTTTGGAGAAAATTTTGATAACGATATTATGTGCAGTTCTGGTCACTCTGCTATAGGGCCGATGCCATTAAACTTGAAAAGGTGCAGAGAGATTTCAGAAGGACAGGATGCTTGGAGTTATAAGAAAGGTCCCAAAAGGCTGGTATTTCTGTTTTCCCTTCTGGAAAGCAGGAGGTTGAAGGGTGACCTTACAGAGGTTTATAAAATCACAATGGGAGTAAATAGAATGGTAGCACAGTTTTTTTCCCAGGGTAGGAGCATTGAAAACTACATGGCATGAGGTGAAGGTAAGTGGGGCAAAGGGAACCTAAGGGATAAGTTCTTCATACAGAGGGTAGTGGGTACAAGGAACAAGCTTGCAGTGGAAGTGCTAGTAACAGGTCCAATAACAATGCTTAAAAGACATTTGGACAGGTACATGGATGGTAAAACATACAGAGATAAGGGCCATCTTCAACCAACTAGAACTAACTCAGGCAAGCAGCTTGTTAGCATAGATGAACTGAGCCAAAGGGCCTATTTCTGTGCTGTATAACTGTGAATCTATGACAACCATCCTGCCTTTTGATTGACTGCTTACAGGAATTATCAATACACACACTATTTACAATATCTTCAGTTGACAAAAAGGCTACTAAGTATGGTCGGTGACTCCCTCTGTAAGTAGATAATAAACTTCATCTAACTCTGTCAATTTCACTTTACTCTCAAGTGAAGACAGGATCATTCAAGTCATTGATATATATTCAGATTTTTCTTTTTAATAAGACTATGCAAAAGTCCCTAGATGGTTGCTATACACGAATGCTCCGGATGGCTCTTGATGTGAGTTGGCAACAGCACATGACGAACGTCGAGCTCTATAACAACCTACCGATGCTCACCACTAAAATCGAGGCGAGAAGACTGCAACTAGCGGGGCACTGTCTACGCCACCCCGAGCTACCTGCCAGTCTTGTCATCATATGGGAGCCAAGGCACGGGAGGATGAACCCTGGGCGCCATCCCAAGACGATGGTCAACACGCTCCTAGAAGACAGCAGCGCGGCTGATGTAGATGAACTGAACACACAGATGAGGGAGAGGGAGAAGTGGAGAGTTCGTCATCGTGCCCGACGCCGGCCCCCTAGGCCTGAGTCGACATAGTAGTAGTAGTTTCTTTTTAACAAAATATACTTTATTCAAAATAAAATAATTTACAATAAACCATTAAATGACTCTCAATCCTTTACAGACATTACCATTACATTCTATTAGCCACTCACGTGGCACTCTGCTGGTTCATCTTTACTCACCATTGTTGAGGGGTATACTCCCCACCACCCGACCACTCCCATTCCCGCGGGAGAAGAACCCTAAACCGTGGTCCTCCCCCACCGGGCCCTTGCGGTGGCTGCACCAAGTTTCAGTGCGTCCCTCAGCACGTACTCCTGCAGCCGAGTATGTGCCAGTCAGCAGCATTCTGCCACAGACATCTCCATGTGCTGGTAGACCATCAAGTTTCGGGCCGACCAAACAGCGTCTTTCACCGAGTTGATGATCTGACAGCAGCACCAGATGTTTGTCTCCGTGTGCGTCCCTGGGTACAGCCTGTAGAGCAGAGAGTCCTCTGTTACGCAGCTGCTGGGGATGAAGCGTGACACGAGCCCTTCCATCCTCCTCCACAACTTCTCCGCGAACCCACAGTGTGCAAAGAGGTGGGTCACTGACTCCACCTCACTGCAGTCCTCCTGTGGGCAGCGGGGTGTGGAGACGACGTTCTGGGCGTACAGGAGGGATCTGACTGGGAGGGCCCCTCTCACTGCCAGCCAGGCAAGTTCCTGGTGCCTGTTGGTGAGATTTGGTGATGAGGCATTTTGCCAGATGAACTGGACGGTCTGCTTGGAGAACCACCCCACTGTGTCCATCACATCCTTCTCCTGCAGTTCCTGCAGGACGTTCCATGTCGACCACTGCCTGATGGCTCTGTGGTCAAAGGCGTTGTTCTTGAAGAACTTCTCCATGAAGGACAGGTATGGCGGCAACGACCAGCTGACTGGGACATTGCGCGGGAATGGGGCCAGACCCATCCTCCGTAACCAGGGCGACAGGTAGAACCTGGGCACACAGTGGTACTTGGTGCCCACATATTTGGGTACCTTGGAGAATCATTGAGCCATGAAGTACAGGCCCTTTGGTTCGCCAAGTCCACACCAACACGAATCCCCCTTTTAATTAAGGTGATAATATTCATATGAGAAGTCATTGAATATGGATTGATTGACAAACCACAAACTGTGAATCGAAATAAATAAGCATTCTCAGGGCAGCAGACACAAACTTTTGAGACACAATAGGAACTGGGATGTGGCTATTGATAATACATATCCAATGACTGGAAAGGCCTGCATTCATTGGAGTGTAGAACTGTGAGACTAGATCTCAATGAAACACACAAAATACTGACAGAGTATAATAGATTGCATGCAGATAGGATGCTTCCCCTGGATGGGGGGTCCAGTACGAAAGGTCCCCCCTTAGGATAATGGAGCAAGACATGATGCACTGAAATGCTGAGGAACTCATTCAGCAATAGGTTGGTGAACCTCGGGCATGTCCTACCACAGAGGGTTGTGCAGGCCAAATCACCGCACATACTTATGAAGGTGGTGGCTAGAGGTCTAAGCAGAAAAGGCATCAATGGATAGGGGGAAGATGGGAAGATGGTATTGCAATAGATGACCTGATATGATAATATTGAATGGTGGAGCCATCTTAAAAGGCTGAATGGAATGTTCCATCTCCTCAGTTCCAGGTTTCTGAAAGGGTTATGGTATTGCACTGCTACTGCACAGCAATATAACTGACACTCAGAGATAAAAATAGAAAGATATTCTTCCTTAATTCTTTTCTTGACACATATATGCACTGTAATCTGGTGCATTAAAGCTTACTAATGCCCCCTTTGTCTTTTGAGGAGCACATCATTTTAATTTTCAAGTGGAATCGCTGGCATTTTGGGCTCCATATGAGAAACATCAGTGCTTGAAAAGCAGCACTCCTTTCATCTTGGCATGAAATGCCTGCCTCAATTCTTAGCCAGGTCAACAAGACTCAGTTCAGACAACTGCATCATCTGCTCTTGTGAGATGGTGAATGGTGCCTATCACTGCGAGGGATGGGGAGGGTAACATGATGCTGTACCTTGCCTGTGCAATAGGGCCAAACTTACCAGGAGGAGGCAAAACAATTTTTTGAAAGACAAATGCAGTAGACCCTCCTTCTGCACAAGAGGCACAAGGCCAGGTCTGTCACTCAATATGGTAAGCTTGGAATCTGCTCTTAAAACCACACTGGAATTAAAAAAACAGAATAACTGGCCAGTCAGCATCCATAAAGACAACAGATACATGAGCAATGGCCCTGTTTATAATGTCATCAATGGCACTCTGCTTCTTATTGATAAATGTGCCTGTACAAGTTATAATTCAACACTGCACCAGTGGACATCTAGAAACTGATTCAGATTTACGATCACTGACATATGACATGAATTTATTTCGCAGCAGCAATATAGTGTAAAGATATAAAAATCTCCATGTAACAAAAATAAATAAATAGTGCCAACAAAAAAAAAAATAATAAGGCAGCATTCTTGGTTCAGAAATCTGATGGTGGAGGTGAAGAAGTTGACTGTGAGTCTTCATGATGATGGCAGTAACAAGAGGGCATACCCTGGAAGCTGAAGGTCCTCAGTGACCACTTTGACTGTGTCAGCAGTTGAACGGAGCTACCAAATATTCTCATTAAACTTCTCTCTTCACCCTACATTTCACCTTTCTAAGAGTTCATAAGATGGACTCTTGAACTCTCATTCTACCTTGTCATGGCATTTGCACTGCCTGCACCGCACTTTTTCTCTAACTGTGGTACCAGCCACGATCCCAGGAATGAAAGTGTAAACGTAATATATGAGGAGCGTTTATATGGTTTGGGGCTGTGCTCGCTGCAGTTTAGAAGAACAAGGGGGGAATCTCATTGAACCCTATCGAATTCTGAAAGGTCTAGATAGAATAGATGTGGACAAGATGTCTCCTATTTTGGAGAAGTCTAGGACCAGAGGGCACAGCCTCAGAATACAGCGACATCCAATTAGAAAAGACTTCTTTAGCCAGAGGGTGGTGAATCTGTGGATTCTTTTCCACAGATGTCTGTGCAGGTCAAGTCAATGTGTATATTTAAGGCGGAGTCTGATAGATTCTTGATTCATCAGGGCGTCAAAGGTTACGGGGAGAAGGCAGGAGAATGGGGTTGAGAGAGACAATAAATCAGCCATGATGGAATGGCAGAGCAAACTCGATGGGTCAATTGTCTAAATTCTGCCCCTATGTCTTTTGGTCTTATATTCTGCATGCTGTTGCTGATTTTCCCTTTGATCTACCTCGATGTACTGATACGGTGAAATGACTTGACAAGATGGCATAAAAAATTGTTTTTCCTTATGCCTCAGTATACACTCAGGGCCACTTTATTAGGTACATTTGCACATCTGCTCGTTAATGTAAATATCTAATCAGGCAGTCATATGGCAGTAACTCCATGCAGAAAAGCATACAAACATAGTCAAGGAGTTCAGTTGTTGCTCAGACTAAACATCAGAATGGGAAAGAAATGAAATCTACGTGACTTTGACCGTGGAATGATAGCTGGTGCCAGACAGGGTGGTTTGAGCACCTCAGAACTGCTTCTGATCTCCTGGGATTTTCACACACAACAGTCACTAGAGTTTACAGACAAAAACATCCTGTGAGCAGCAGTTCTGTGGGCAAAAATACCTTGCTAATAACAGAGGATAGAGGAGAATGGCCAGAAACTGAGGTGACACTTACCAAATAACCACATGATACAACAGTGGTGTGCAGAAGAGCATCTCTGAATGCACAACACTTGAACCTTGAATTGGATGGGCTACAGCAGCAGAAGACCACGCCGGGTTCCACTCCGGTACTTAATAAAGTGGCCAATGAGTGTACAAGACCATAAGATATAGGGGCATAATTAGTCCATTTGGCCTATCCAATCTGTTCTGCCATTTCATCATGGCTGATCCATTCCCTCTCAGTCCCAATCTCCTGCCTTCTCTCCATATCCCTTCATGCTCTGACTAATCAAGAATCTCATAAGACCGCAAGATAGTAATAAGACAATTTACTAATTCCTTTTTAAAGTTACTGCTGATTTTGCTTCCACCACACTGCACCTCAAACGATAGAAGCCAATGGCAGTGAAAGCTCTACTTACGGTCAGCTACATACATCAATATGTCAAGTCAGTTCTTCATAAGACTCGGCACTAAGCCCTGGAATTCACTCCCTACGCCTCTCCTCCAACTTTACAATGCTCTTTACAATCTATCTCTTTGATCAAGGTTTAGCCCATGGACATTGCGGCTTCTAGACAACCCTAAGCCAATAGAAAGAAAAGTGCAGTTCCCAACACTGGGACCTGTGATCACATCTTTCTTGTACCTGTCACTGCAAACTTTAGGCCAATTGAACTGCCACTGCACCCGTACCAGCAGGCCCTGATGAATGACTGGAATTCAGCACAATATTGGGAGTTGGAAGGATATTAGGGCTTAATCACAGGGTATTGGCGATCACTAGAGCATTCAGGGTCCATGGATCTGGATCATGCAAAATACTGCTGAGTGGTTTGAGGGGTTGAGTGGTATACCAATCATAGAAATTAATGTTTGGAAATAAAGCTGATCAGGATGTTGAATGGAGTGAGGATCTGAGTCATTTTCGGTGTCAGAGGGCTTTGTTGGATCAACTGGAAGCCAGGTTGGCAATTGGCCACATTGCAGCATTTGGGGAGGTTGAACAGCATCAATAGAAAGAAAAAAAGTTGATGTTTCAAGTTAAAGATTCTGTCAGCTAATCAGGGTTGGGGCAGTGGGAGCCAGGCCATTCATACGCAAGATAAGACAGGGTGTGGCTACCTGGAGATCAGGGCCTGAGGCATTTGAAGGCTCCAAGTAGAGGAGAAAAAGTGGTGGGTGAGAAGACTGGCATCAGAGAAAGAAGAGTGAAGATCCAAAGGAGATGCAGTAAGTTATCGGACTCAATAAAGTGAGATGCCTGTTGGGAAAATTAATGATTGAGCCAGTTGATTCTAAAGAGACGAACTGACAAAACATGAACTAGCCTGCAGAATAACACACCGAAAGAGCTCTTGCATGTGGAGTAACATTTTGGTGTGTGCCTGGTGCAGAAATTGCCTCAGATGCTCTCAAGCGAATCATGACTAAAAGCCTGGCAATTCATTTTCTGACAAGATCAATTTAACCTGGGAATGCTCTCTATCATGGTCCAAGTTGAAACAAAATGGCTTTATGCATGAAGAATGCTGAAAAAAGAACATATGTGTGCAAATACCTCAATGTACTAAGTAGATATGTTTTAATTAATCCCTCAAAGCGCTTTAGAAGACGTCAATACATAAACATGCATTATAGGTTAATGCAAGAGTATCTTAGAAAGGGAAATAGCTATTGAAATGTATTAACAAGCAAATGCTATTCAGTCCAATTCACTCCTGGAGAAATAAACCACAGATTCACTTGTTTAACAATACCTTTACAAAAGTTATGTTGCCTAATTATTTAATGATAAAGATTAACTTTATTTGTCACATGTACATATAAATTCCCAGTGAAATGCATCATTTTACATCAATGACCAACACAGTCTGTGAATGTGCTTGCAGCAGCTGCAAGTGATGTCTTACTTTGGGTGCCAACGTAGGCCCACAACTTGCTAACCCTACCCCTTACAATATATTTTTGGAATACGGGAGGAAACTGGAGCACCCGGAGGAAACCCAGCTGGTCACAGGAAAAACGTACAATCTCCTTACACAGAGTGGCGGGAATTGAACCTGTTGCTGCAAAGCGTTAACGCTATCCGGTACTTTACCATGGAGATACCCCCCTCCCCGCCTTTGAACCTGACAGAAATTCAATAAGATAACATGACCATGTTTAAATAAAATGTATTTGCTACGTCCACACAGCTCGGGGCATTCTGGAGTTTGGAGATCAATTCCGGCAGCATCCTGTCAGAAGTCTGTATGTCCTTCCTGTGGAATGCGTGCGTTTTGTTCCAGGTGCTCCAGCTTCCTGCCGCAGTCTAAATATGTACCGAGTAGGTTAACTGGTGACTGTAAATTGTCCCATGATTAAGTTAGGGTTACTCAGGTTTGTCGGAGGCTGCTCAGGAGTGGCTCAAAGGGCCTACTCTACACCCTATGGCTAAATAAATAAAAAAGCGTTGATGTAAATGTCAAGTCTAAACATTACCAAGCTGTCCCGTGAAAATGAAAAATAAAAAATTGACAACAGTCAGTTTGATGATTTACATCAACAAGCACACATATACATTAACTTCTCTTTTTGATTACTTTTCCACTGGAACTGAGTGGTAGTCTGAATAGTCGCCAGATGAGAGAATTAAGTTCTGTGCCAAGATTTGGCTCTCTGCAGCAATCTCTGTAAGAGGGAGGAATAAAAGAAGAGCTTTACCATGCAACAACGCTAGAACAAAGGGCATGCTTCCAATCTTTCAATTATACTGCTGCCCACTGTACAAACTGACTTCGTGGCCTCCAAGAACTTACACCCTAGCCACAAAGAAATGTGCACCTCAGTTTAATAAGTAAGTAAACACACATCTGCTCCGAAAGCAAGTTTTTCAGCAGGAGTTGCCCAATCAAAGTACAGAACCTTTTACAAATATTATATTGCAGTTTTGAGAGAGGCAGACTTGAATTCAGTAGGAGGAAATGTGAACACTGAATTATTAAGAAGCATGTTGTATATTCTAACATGAACACTGTGGGACAGCTGGCCTTGTAAGCAGCCTCTTTCATACCAGCAGAACCAGGCTTTACAATAGCATTTTCAAAGGATCTTTCTTGTATTTGGTTAATAAGATAGGCAGATTCCAGGAACTAAGAAACAACATGCTGAGAGATGCCTGAGCGACTCGAGATGAATACTTTTATATTTTTTATATTTAGAGTTACAGCAGGGTAACAGATCCTTCTGGCCCATGAGCCCGTGCGAATCACACCCATGTGACCAATTCCATACTTCTTTAGAATGCCGGAGAAAACCGGAGCACCTGGTCACAGGGAGAATGAACAAGCTCCTTATAGACACCGGCAGAGTTGCGCAGGTGCCACTGGCGCTGTAATAGCATTACGGTAACCGCTACGCTACTGTGTCGCCATTCTGCGGCAAGTTTTAGATTGTAGGTCGTGCCTTTTTTTGACAAGCAATCACTAACCTACTCCCTCACTTCCCCCCACTACTGGTTACAGAGTGCAATGTAGCCTCCTGCCCAGCTTTCTTCAGCAAAGTCCCCAAGACCTGTGACCTTTGACAGTGCCACTGCCTGCAAGTCCCCCGCTTAAGCCATACACTGTTTAGACTTGAAACACCTCCCCTTCCGTTTTCCACAGTGGTTCAAAATTCTGGCACTCCCTGTCCCAACTACTTTGCAGTGGCATCGTTACCAGAAACTTTCAACAATCTTGCTCAACACTACCTTCCCGAGGCCATTTAGGGATGGGTAATAATAGATTCTGCACTTGGAGAGGGATGGGCTCTGCCAGGTTTCAGATGCCCAAGAAACGCCGTACGATGAGCATACCAAAAAGATCGGTGCAAAAGCTTGTCGTGACGGCACCCTGATGACTCCACCAGGAGTTAAGGGCGCACACACACACACACACACACACACGCACGCACACGCACGCACGCACACATACACACACACAATAATAGATACTGGCCTTTCCATATACCATAAATTAATTTTTAAAAATCCAGTTCGAAATGTGAGCTGTTGCACTTTGGGAGATCAAATGGAAACAGACAGCAGACTGGTAGTGGCAAGAACCTACAGTGTGATGTGCTGAGATATTTTAGGATCCAGGTCCATATCTCTCTGAGAGGAACTACACAGGCTGACAGGGTGCTAAAGAAGGTATATGGCATGCTTGCTCTTATTTAGTGGAGATAAACTAAAAAGTAGGACCACAAAGGTAATAATCTCCGGATTACTACCAGTGCCACATGCTAGTCAGAGTAGAAATAGGAGGATATTTCAGATGAATACGTGGCTTGAAAAATGGTGCAAGAGGGAGGGATTCAAATTTCTGGGGCACTGGAACCAGTTCTGGAGGAGGTGGGACCAGTACAAACAGGATGGTCTGCACCTGGGCTGGACTGGAACCAATGACCTAGGGGGAGCGTTTGCTACTGCTGTTCAGGAGGATTTAAACTAATGTGGCAGGGGGATGGGAACAAGTGCAGGGAGACAGGGGTGTAAAATGAGGGTAGAAGCAAAAAGTAGTAAGGTGAAAAGTGAAAGTGGCAGGCCAGCAAATCCAGGGCAAAAATCAAAAAGGGCCACTTTTCAACATAATTGTAGAAGGGCTAAGAGTGTTGTAAAAGCAAGCCTGAAGGCTTTAGCTGTCAATGCAAGGTGCATTCGTAACAAGGGGGATGTGAATTGAATGTGCAGATAGTTATTAATGAATATGATATAGTTGGGATCACAGAGACATGGCTCCAGGGTGACCAAGGATGGGAGCTCAACATTCAGGGATAATCAATATTCAGGAGGGATAGACATGAAAGAAAAGGAGGTGGGGTGGCGTTGCTGGTTAGAGAGGAGATTAACGCAATAGAAAGGAAGGATATTAGCCGGAGGATGTGGAATCGATATGGGTAGAGCTGCATAACACTAAGGGGCAGAAAACGCTGGTGGGAGTTGTGTACAGGCCACCTAACAGTAGCAGTGAGGTTGGGGATGGCATTAAACAGAAAATTAGAAATGCGTGCAATAAAGGAACAGCAGTTATAATGGGTGACTTCAATCTACATATAGATTGGGTGAACCAAATTGGTAAGGGTGCTGAGGAAGAGGATTTCTTGGAGGGAGTTAGATATGGCCCTTGTGGCTAAAGGGATCAGGGGCTATGGAGAGAGGGCAGGTACAGGGTTCTGAGTTGGATGATCAGCCATGATCGTACTGAATGGCGGTGCAGGCTCGAAGGGCCAAATGGCCTACTCCTGCACCTATTTTCTATGTTTCTATTAGTTGAGGCACAGAGTTCCAAGTGTCAAGAAGTTATGTTGCCACTTTATAAAATGCTGGTTAGGCCACATCAGGAGTATTTCATTCAGTTCTGGGGACCTCATTATATGAAGAATGGGGAGGGTTTGGAGAGTTTGCAGAAGAAGTTTACCAGGATGCTGTCTAGATTACAGTGTATTAGCTACAAGGAGAAGTTGGACAAACTTGGGTTGCTTTCTCTGGAGCAGCAGAGGCTGAGGTGAGATGTGATAGAAGTTTTTAAGTTTATGAGTCGCATATATAGAGCAGAAAACCAGTATCTTTATCCAGGGATTAGAATTTCTACTAATAGAGGGCATGCACTTCAGGCATAGTGGTGGCAAGTGTAGTGATCTCAAGTATCCTACTACAAAATGCAACAGTGAGTCTTTCCTATGTCTCAGTTAGCATTCCTTTCTCAGTCAATATCCAAAAAAAACAGACTAATCAATCACCTCTCTTAGGCCAAAATGTTGCTTTAATGATAAAAGAGTTCAAGGGAAATGAGAAAGTCTAAAAGTCTTCCCAGCAGGTCAAGCAGCATCTGTGAAGGGAAATAAAATGTTAATTTTTCGGGCTGAGCCACCCATCCGGGACATTTTTTCTTCTCCCCTTTTCCATCAGATAGAAGATACAGAGGTCTGAAAGTACGAACCTCCAGGCTTAAGGGCAGCTTTCACCCTGCAGTATAAGACTATTTAATAATTCCTGCATACAAGAAATTGGACTCTTGAGTTCACAGTGTACCCTATTATGATCTTCACCTAATTTCATTTTCTCTGTAGCTGTTACAATTTATTCTGCTTTCTGTTATTGTTTTACCATGTTCTACCTCAATAGACCTGTTATCTGAGGAAAGAAATGCTGGCATTGGAGAGGTTTCAGAGATGGTTCACAAAGATGATTCTGAGAATGAAAAGATTATCATATGAGGAATGTTTGATGGCTCTGGGCCTGTACTCGCTGGATTTTAGAAGGATGAGGGGGAATGTTGAAAGGTCTAGACAGAGTAGATATGGAAAGATGTTTCCCATGGTTGAGGAGTCTAAGACAAGAGGGCGTGGCATCAGGATAGAGGGGCAACCATTTAAAACAGAGATGCAGAGAAATTTCTTTAGCCATAGGGTGGTGAATTTGTGGGATTTGTTACCATAGGCAGCTGTGGAGGCCAGGTCACTGAGTGTATTTAAGCCAGAGTTTGATAGGTTCTTGAGTGGCCATGGCATCAAAGGTTACAGGGAAAGGCCAGTGAGTGGTGGGGGCTGAGGAGGCGGATAAGAGGATCAGCTATGATTGAATGGTGGAGCAGACTCGACAGGCCAAATGGCCTAATTCTGCTCCTACGTCTTATGGTCTTAATACATTGTGTAATGCCCTGATCTGTATGAATAGGGAAAAGCTTTTCACTGTATCTCAGTACATGTGACAGTAATAAATCAATTCCAGTTCCAATAATAAAGTTCAGGCAGAGCACTCTGAATTCACTGCTGCAGCCGGCAGATGTGAATGGCTAAGGCACGTACGCCAGTAAGAGGAAATAAAGTGAAAGGAAAGGCTGACAACCTTGCAGTGCAAACATTTGGGTTCCACTGCCGCAAAGTGCAGGCTGATTGCATAGGATCTCTGCTAAGTTCTCAATAACTGCAATTATCATGAATGCAATGTGCAATTATTTTAAAATAACTCTTCTGTGAATGAAGTATTTTATAAATAAGAATGCATACCATGTGATAGTTCCCAGCTTTTAGCCTACCCCAGACAGAATGACCAAGAGAGCTCCCCATATCCCTCACGTATTCCTTAAGCTCCCTTGTGAAATAAATCACTCAATTCACAATGGTATGTGTTGCTGCACTGTGGAGCAGATAACTGTGCAAAAATATGTTGAGCTATTCATATCCTAAACAGTGTAATTTCCTTTCGGATCAATAAAGTATCTATCTATCTATCTCAGTTAAAACGCTGTAAGTTCTCCAAAAGTTGGTGAGTGGTTGAAAATGGAATGTATTCCCAAATTCCTACACAAGCACCTAATATTTAGGAGCTGCAGTTGTAACTCTTATGTAAAAGCATAGTTTAATTATGAACACATCATTATGTGGAACGTATTGGCCTGCAAACACTTTTATTCCTCTGTCAGACTCGTGATACGTGTGTTAACAACAGATTACCTTTCTTTCTACAAAGGAAGAAAGAACCAGCAGAGAAATAGCACTTCTCTCAAGTTTTCAAAAGATTTCCAGGATTGTGAGCATGCCTCTGTGTGGACTTTCCCTGTAATCTCATCTGCTCACTATTCCCAGTGGTCTCTAATTGTGTCCTCCTGCTTTAAACCACTCTGTCACTGGGTGAACATGCCAACAGCTGCCTGCTCCCTAATCCAAGTCTTTCCCATGCTAAACCTCTCTGTCTTTCTTTTAATATTTTAGATGAATTGCTACAAAGCAGGAGGGCATTCTGCCCATCAACATACACGTTTCTAGCCAAGCAACTCCACTTGTTCCATTTACTGCTTCTGCATATCTCTGAAAGTGATATTCTCTCCCATAAAGTACATATAGAATCCCCTTATGAATGTCATGAATCATTCTGTTTTCACCTTCCAAACATGCAATGACCAGTGGCCTGGGTCTAAGAGATAGGTCTTAAGGAGCACATTAGAAGATGCAAGTGAGGGAAAGAGACAGGTTTAGAGAGGGAATATCTAAGCATTGCACTTTATTAGCCAAAAGTACAGCTGTCCCCTGGTAGTTAGGAATGATCGAGGAACCAGGACTCTGATATCAAATGATTTTAGAGGGAGGAGGACAGGTGCGACAGAGGATTTGAAAATAAAGGGTTTTGAGCTGTGATGTTGAAGCCCAAGAAGAGTTTATTCACTGGTATTTGTTTGTTATTGTCAAACATACTGAGGTAACGTGAAAACCTTTTGTTTGCATGGTATCCAGACAGATGATGTCATACATAATTAAATTGAGGCAGTAAAAAGAACAATGAATGCAGAATATAGTGTTTGCAGTTACAAAAAAATTACAGTGAGAATGGACAAATATAAGGCAGATTGGGAGATCAAGAGTTCATCTTTCAGTTTATGAGAAGTCTGTTCAAGAGACTGATCACAGTGGGACAGGAGTTGTCCATGAGCCCGGTGGACCAGAAGTCAGGGGTAGGTCAGACCACACTGGCGTGTAGGGTGAATGAGAGATTCTCGTTAAGTTCAAAGTAAATTAAGTAAATTTTATTATCAAAGTACATGTATGTCACCACATCCAACCCTCCTGCGGGCATACTCAGCAAATCTACAGAATAGTAACTATAACAAGATTTAATGAAAGATCAAGCAGAGTGCAAAAACAACAATCTTTGCAAATGCAAATATAAATAATTAGCAATAAACAATGAGAACATGAAATGACAATTTAAATGAGTCCTGAAAGTGAGATTACTTGTTGTGGGAACATCTCAATAGTGTAGTTATCCCCTTTTTTTCAAGACCCTGATGGTCGAGGGGTAGTAACTGTTCCTGAACCTGGTGGTGCCATTCCTGAGGCTCTTGTACCTTCCCTGATGGCAGCAGTGAGAAAAGAGCATGGCCTAGGTGGTGAGGATCTTTAATGCTGGATGGTGCTTTCCTACGACAGCGTTTCATGCAGATGTGCTCAGTGGTTGGGAGGCCTTTACCCATGAACTTATGACATGAACAACCATTTTCAAGTTTACAGAGGGTGGAGGCCAGAGATGGCAGAAAGCAATATCAGCAAGCAGAACTGTTGCTGCTCTTTATACAGTGGCTTTTGCCAAAAAGAATGGAACAATATACAAAGCTACTGCCTCTCAGATACGGCAAACCAGGTTCAACCATGACCACTACAGCACTATGGAATTTGGAATATATTCATGAGACTGCATGGGTTTCCCTGGGTGTTTCCCCCTGCCTCCCACAGATGTGCAGTTGGCAGATTAATTGATCATTTTAAATTGCACTAAGTGAGTGGTAGATTCTAGGGGCAGTTGACAGAAATGTGGAGAGAAGAGGTTACAGGGAAAATGAGTGGGGGAATAGGTTGACCCCTTTCTATATCACAAGGAAGTATATGGGAAAACCAATGTAGACATGAAGAGTGGGTCCAATGGGGTTTACACTCCCAGATAATGACCATATAGTTAAATTAAGAGGGAAAAATGGGCATGGTTGGAGACAAACAGATCAACTGAGATTACCACCAATAAAGATGCAAATAGTGAGGGGAGAAAGAAAATATTGCTCCAAATGTTCTCTGAACTGAGGTAAAGTGGGAAATATTCTACAATTTGTTAGCCAGAGCATCAACAATAAAATCCCGCTGGTGTTACAGCAACAGAAAAAAAAATTATTGAACGCTCTTGCTCTTATTATTAAATAATTATATTTAAGATAATTATAATTAAATAAAATAATTGGGGTGCATGGGAGTGTCAGGGAGGGGTAGCACCTCCGATGGGGGAACATGTCGCGTCCTTTTCTGGCAGTTTGTCCACCTTTGGTCCCCACCTGGCACTCAGCTCTCATCTGTGGCTCCCCATAGCTGTTTGCATGTGACAGCGGCCACAAACCCAGGCAACAGCTTCGGCACGCCGGCTACACCAGGTGAGGGTGGCCGACGGGTCTTAAACCCTCGGTGAGATAGGGAGTTGTCTATCCCAGCACGTGAAGACAGACTCCGGCACATTCAGCGGACGAGACCAATGGAAGGTCCAATGGTCGAGAAGGCAGTCTCTGCAAGCATCGTGGAATGCGTAGAGCACGACTAGAAACAGAAGACGTCCTGGTCATCCACTGCGCCTAGTCCCATCTCCAGCCGTCTCGACTCTTGTCTTGCCACTGGATCCAGATGGGAATGGGAAGAGAGAGTGAGGCTGACGCAGCGCAACTCTCACTCACTTAAATCCAAATCATGCACTAGTCTTCATCGACAACGATGGATGAACACGAACACGAAATAATTATAGCAACAAAACATGCAATTCCACCCAACAAATTCAAATGATGTTCATGCATCACAGTCCTGTAGCTCAGTACTGGGTATGTTATAACGTGTTTCTTATCTCCTGACTCCCTAAAGATTTTCCAAATCTACAAGGCTCAAGTCAGGACATGATGGAACACTCTCCACTCTTATGTTCTGAAAGCTTGATACCATCCAAGATAAAACAGATCATTTGTTTATCACCCAAACACTCAATCCCTTCACAAATATTGCATGAGCTGGAAAATCCACAGTGGAAAATCATTAAGGCTATGACAATCCCTCCTTAACCCATCACCATTAGACCATTAGACCACAAGACATAGACATAGAAGCAGAAATAGGCCACATGACTCAACGAATCTACTCTGACCTTTGATCATGGCTGACTTATTCCCCTCTCAACTGCATGTTCCTGCCTACTGTCCATAACCCTTTAATACCCTTACTAATCAAGGACGTATCAGCATACCCAATGACTTCAACATTCAAAGTTCAAAGTAAATTTATGATCAAACTACATATATATCAACATATACAACCCTGAGATCTGTTTTCTTGAGGGCATATACAATAAATCCAAGAAACACAATAGGACCAATGAAATTTGGTCACATCAATTTTGATATCCAGATCATAAACATATGAACCCAATACGAAACCCTACGGAACGTCACTAGCTATCAACAGCCAAAATAAATGGCCCCTTTACTCCCACTCTTTGTTTTCTACCAGTCAGCCAATCTTCTGTCCATGCTAGTACCTCTTCTGAAATATCATGGGTTCTCAGGTTGTTTTGGCAGTCTCATGTATAGCACATTGTCAAAGGTCTTCTGAAAATCCAAGCAGACAACATCCACTGACTCTACTTTGTCTCTCCTTCCTGCTAGTTCCTCAAAGAGTTCCAACAGATATGTCAGGCAAGATTTCCACTTAACAAAACCATGCTGGTCATCGTGGTGGTGAGGCTGACTAATCACCTTTACCACAAAGACTGACAAGAGTTGCAGGTGCATAGGGACACCATCAGCTACATCCCCACCCGCCCCCCCCCGCCCCCCACCAATTCATGTACTTTCCAGATGAGGAAATGTTTGACCTGAATCTTCACCATTATTAAATACTGACTCTATGCAACAATTAACCCTGTTCCTCAACTGTACAGGCCGAAGCACTTCAAAAAGACAGACGTGCCAGTGATATCTACATGACAGAACTCCATTGATTTGCTTCTTTCATGTATTAACACCTGAATCACTACTTCTATTGATCGTTGTATTTCTACTCTTCGGTCCCTTTATTCCTCCACCCTATTAGCCTATTTTTGAACTAGTATAACGTCTCATCATTCTTCATTGCAAATCCTACCAATTACACACACTGGGCTGGAAAGGTGGTGCTCGTTCATCAGAGACAGATCAGCAAACCTCCAGTGTGGTCACTGCAGCTCTCCCAGTAAATGGTGCAATGCAGCAAGTGCTTTGCAAACATTCACAACACTGTGCCATTAACTGGAGGCAGGGAGGGGCTGGTGAGCTGATTACTGTCACTTTCAAGAAAACAAGTACTAGTATATTATTGTCACATGTACTAAGATACAGCGAAAAACTTGTCTTGCATACTGTTTATTAGATCAAATCATTACACAGGGCATTGAGCTAGAGCAAGTTAAAACAATCACAATGCAGAATAAAGCAAGTATCAAGTGTAGTGCAAGTAACTGATGAAGTGCAAGATCATAACAAGGTAGACTATGAAGGCAAGAGTACATCTTATCATACAAGAGGTGCATTCCTTAGTCTAATAACAGTAAGATAGAAACTTTCCTTGAGCCTAGTGGCATGAGCTTTCAGGCTTTTGTATCTTAACCATATAACCATATAACAATTACAGCACGGAAACAGGCCATCTCGGCCCTTCTAGTCCGTGCCGAACTCTTACTCTCACCTAGTCCCACCGACCTGCACTCAGCCCATAACCCTCCATTCCTCTCCTGTCCATATATCTATCCAATTTAACTTTAAACGACAACATCGAACCTGCCTCAACCACTTCTGATGGAAGCTCGTTCCACACAGCTACCACTCTCTGAGCAAAGAAACTCCCCGCTCATGTTACTCCTAAACTTTTGCCCTTTAACTCTCAACTTATGTCCTCTTGTTTGAATCTCCCCCACTCTCAATGGAAAAAGCCTATCCACGTCAACTCTATCTAACCCCCTCATAATTTTAAATACCTCTATCAAGCTCCCCCTCAACCTTCTACGTTCCAAAGAATAAAGACCCAACTTGTTCAACCTTTCTCTGTAACTTAGGTGATGAAACCCAGGTAACATTCTAGTAAATCTTCTCTGTACTCTCCCTATTTTGTTGAAATCTTTCCTATAATTGGTCACCGAATTATAGGAAAGATTTCAACAAAATAGAGAAATCTTATGCCCAATGGGAGAGAGGAGAAGATAGAATACCCAGAGAAGATGGGGTCTTTGGCCACGCAAATTCGAACTAGCAGCATAAAAATATTCCATCAACCCACTGCATCCACTATATTCATTGTTCAACCTGCCTCAGAGTAATAAAGTCTTCCAGCACCGAAACAGGCCCTTTGACCACTGAGACTGTGTTGATCTTCAAACACCCGGAACACTAACCCTACACACCCACATTGGCATTAGGTCATTGCTGTTTCAATCAACCGCTCAATTTACAGGGGCCTAATAACCTACCAATCTGGATGTTCTTGGCGTGAGGGAGGAAGTTAGAGAACCCGGGGAAACCTGCACAAAGTTAAAATCGAATTTATTGTCGTATGTTTGAAAAACTTACTTGCTGCAGCATCACAGGCACATGGCATCAGATCGGCAGCATTCACAAGAAAAGCATAAATTAAACATGTTATATGCAAGTTTTACAAGAATGGGCACAATTAGAACAAGTCACAGGGAGAACATGCAAACCCCACACAAACAGCAACCGAGGTTAGAACCCAACTGGAGCTGTGAGTCCCAGCTCCACTAGCTGCATCGAAATGCCCTTTGCTATAGCACTCTTTGTTGCATGTGTCATTACCAGCTCCCCTTCCCTGCTCAACATCCCCTATTGCCTGCAATGTCTCAAGATCGCGATAAATGCCCTGCTTCCCCCATTCTTACAAGCAGTAAGCTCCACAGTGATAATACAATGAGCCTGATCGTTCTCCACCTCTGGCAATACATGCTCCAGAACAATGAGTTTGTGAAGTTCTACAAATACTAATGTAAACATTGCAACACACATCAAAGTTGCTGGTGAATGTAGCAGGCCAGGCAGCATCTCTAGGAAGAGGTACAGTCGACGTTTCGGGCCGAGACCCTTCATCAGGACTAACTGAAAGAAGAGCTAGTAAGAGATTTGAAAGTGGGAGGGGGAGCGGGAGATCCAAAATGATAGGAGAAGACAGGAGGGGGAGGGATGGAGCCAAGAGCTGGACAGGTGATTGGCAAAAGGGATATGAGAGGATCATGGGACGGGAGGCCTAGGGAGAAAGAAAAGGGGGAGGGGAGGAAACCCAGAGGATAGGCAAGGGGTAGTGAGAGGGACAGAGGGAGAAAAAGGAGAGAGAGAGAAAGAATGTGTGTATATAAATAAATAACGGATGGGGTACGAGGGGGAGGTGGGGCATTCGCGGAAGTTTGAGAAGTCAATGTTCATGCCATCAGGTTGGAGGCTACCCAGACGGAATATAAGGTGCTGTTCCTTCAGCCTGAGTGTGGCTTCATCTTTACAGTAGAGGAGGCCGTGGATAGACATAATCAGAATGGGAATGGGACGTGTGGGAATTAAAATGTGTGGCGGCCAAGAGATTTGAAAGTTGGAGGGAGTGGGGGAGATTCCACTGGGTGCTAGAACTTCACATAGAACAGTACAGCACAGTTTAGGCCCTTTAGCCTGCCTTGGTACGCTGACCTTTCAACCTACTCCAAGATCAATTTAACCCTTCGCTCCCATGTAGCTCTCCATTTTTTTTCATCCATGTACATGGATGGAAGAGTCTCCTAGGTGTCCCTAATGCATCTGCCTCTACCACTACCCAAGGCACTGTATTTCTTGCACTTACCAATCCCTGTGTTTAAAAAAAATTACCTCTGACACCCCCCCATACTTTCCGGAAAACACCTTAAAATTACGCCCTCTCAAATTAGCCATTACCATCCTGGGAGAAGGGTTCACTTCACTCCAACTGTGCTTCTTATCATCTCATACACCTCTGTTAAATTACTGCTCATCCTCCTTTGCTCCAAAGAAAAAGGACCTAGCTCACTCGACCTGTCTTCTTAAGACATGCTCACTAATCCAGGCAGAATCCTGGTAAATCTCCTTGGCACCATCTCTAAAACTTCCACATACTTCTGATAATGAGGTGAGCAGAACTGCACACAGTACTCCAAGTGTGGTCTAACCAGAGTTTTATACAACTGCAACATTCCCTCTTGGCTTTGAAGCTGAGACACATTCTGGAATGCATTAGCACACATCATCAGTGATGTAAAATGGGGTCATCGGGCATTTTGGGTCATTCAGCATAAAACGGCCTCGCCCGGGTAGCCCAGCCAGGGTTGATCAAGCCCCAATATGTGCCGCAGCAGCTTTGGTCTGTGGGCCACACCTCTTGATCCATAGCCATCTGGAAGCATGCTCAACAACACCTGTGACAGTCCTGATGGCTCTTCTCTTTGCAGCCCCCATTATGCCAAGAGAGAGCAGATCCTACAGAGCAACCTGCATAACCTCTACATCCCACCTCTACAGGCTCACAACATGATCTCCAACCTTGTCTCTAGCACTGATCTACCAGCTCCTAGAATTTGGGCTCCTTACACTCAAGTGCCTCTTCAATTCAGTCTTCCCAAGGTACGGTAAATTTTAGCATGACCACCTGCTTCGTGGTTTCTGACAGAATGTTCATGCCAGACCTCAGTAATGATGATGCGATGACGTCAGGGAACTTGAATTGCTTGCCAAGATTTGACTTTCAGTTGCCAGTCAGTGATGAGCAAGCTTGCTGGTGATCTGAACTCAATGCCCCAACTAATGAAGGCCAATACACTAAACCTTGTAACCATCCTAAAACTTGTGTGGCAACTTCGAGGGATCTGTGGATGTGGACCCCAAAATCCCTCTGTTCCTCCACAGTGCTAAGCATTGTGCCATTCAGAATTCAGGAGATGAAGCTGAGATTTAGTGAATCAATTGATCAGCTCTACCTTCCACAGCCTGACTGATTTCTTAAAGATACATCACCACCATTCATTTAGTACCCACCCCTTGTCACTGTGAATGGCTCCAGAGTCTCCTACAGTACCTGTAATTGTGAACTAGAAGGTCATTAGAATTAAATTGTACAACATGTGCTCTTTTCCTGATTTCAGTAAATTAACCCTATGCCAGGTAGGGCATTAAATTAATGCACTTTTCTGGGCTGTTATTGTAACATGTTCCATATGTTCACCCATTTGGGAGCCACAGTAATGGTTGTTGGGCCAAATCTCCATCAGAACTCTCCAATTTGTCCCAAAAAAAGCTGGCCTTTCCCCTTAGACCTCCATGTCATGCAGATTACTATTATGTCCACAGAAAGTCAAAAATGAATGTGATTCCAATGCCTCTTCAGCTAGATCATAACTAACCAAATAAATTCCACTCCTCTCTCTAATTTGGCATTTCTCGAATCTGTGAAATCTGACTGCCAATCATCCTGACAATGGAAATAAAATCCACACAGTTAACTCATCAATAATGTTCATACAACTCAGTCAACACTTCCCTTTCCCTGTGCTAAAAAAAGAAAAAAAAAATGCAGCCTTTCTCACCACACCTCAGTGCTCTATACACGATTCTTACAGAAGCCGCTCCCACCATGACAACAGAATAGACACAAAACATGACGATGACCACCATTCAGAGCAGGATTTCCTAACCTGGGGTCCAAGAACCCCTCGGTTAATGGTAGAAGTCCATGGTATTAAAAAAAAGGTTAGAAACCCCAGATTTAGACATTTTTCATTTCCAGTAGCCTTTGAACCTTCCACCTTTGTACAGCAAAGCAGCACAGGGCAGTAAAGTTGCTTGCAATTTTAGCTCTGTGATCCTTGTGAAATGGTCATCTCTCTATACTTCAGTGCACTGGCAACAGCGTAGTCTGATGACTAGAAACTATGGACCTCTTGCTGGTTGTAATCCATAGAGAGTTGTGCCTTCCATTGAGCAACAGGTCCAATTTTTTTGATACCAGTGAGACCAACTGGCCGATATCTGGCAAGTGCTCTCCTTAAACATGACTTCATCTCCAGCAGGAATGGGTTAAAGTAAAGAAGGAAGACCTCACTAACCATCTTCATCATCTTGTCTACCATCTGAAGTATTTACGTGAGGCAAAAAAAATGAAGCAATATTATCAAAAGTTCCTGTCATTCGGGTTGTTCCATCTTTTTGTAGCTAACATCGAACAAGAAGTACAAAGATCTTAAGTCCCACACCACCAAGTTCAAGAACAGCCACTTCTATTACAGCTATTTGGTTCCTGAACCAACTGGCACGACTCTAAACAGTGCCTCAATATAGCAACACAATGACCATCTTGATGACTGCACCACAAAGAATTTTTTAAATTTTAATTGTATTATTTTATTGTATAACTGTAGAATTTCTATATTATTTATGTTTTTCTTCTAAGTGTTGTGCTTCTAATGCTATGCATCAGTAAAGCTGCCGCAAGTAATTTTTTCCATTGCACCTCTGCCTACATGTACTTGAGTGTGTGATAATAAATTTGAATCGACTTAAATAATTGATTGCGCTCCCTGAAAATGGCAACAGTTGCAGACAAGTCGGTGAAGGAGGAGTACAGCACCCTTCCCTTTGCCAAACAGGGCACTGAGCACAAGAGCTCAGGAAGTCACCTTATTGGTCAATACTGGTGAGTAAACACCTGGAATACTATGTGAAGCTCTGGTCACCCTACTACGCAAAGGATCTGATTTAGCTGAAAAGGGTGCAGTAAAGATTCACAAAGATGTTTACAATACTATCGGGCTTGAGTTTAAAGGACAGACTGGATAGGGTGGCACCATACTTGCTGGAGCAATGGAGGCTGATGGGTAACTTATAAAGGCTTATAAAATCATAAAGGTAAAAATAAAGTGAATAGTCCCAACCACAATCCCACACCAGAGGTGTTTAAAACCATAGGGCACATTTAAGGTGAGAAGGCAATGATTTAAAGGGGATCAGAGGGATAAGGTTTTCATACAGAGGCTGGTGGGTCTATGGAATGAGCTGCCAGAGGAGTGGTACAGGTGGGTACAAATGCAATTTTCAAAGTCATTTGGACAGGCATACAGAGAGGAAAGGTTTAGTGACATGTGGGCCAAATGCAGCCAAATGAGACAAGCCCATGAAGTCACTGTAGTCAGTATGGTTGCATCCTTGCTGTATACCTGTAACTCTATGAAACAGCCTACAGTTGTTTTGGTGGGCTCTTTGTTCATAGATATCCTGCATTCTACCAAGCTCCATCTCAACTGTGTTGTTTATGAAGTCTCGAGTTCACTCTGTCCAAAATAACACCGTGGCTTGCGAACCAGCTAAATGGAGCATGGAGTGGGAAAGATTGCCCTCCCAAGACACAACCTCAAGCATTTCAACTTAATCTCAACGCGGGACTCTTAAACAGAGCTTAGGTTCCTGACTGGAACTAATGAAGTGTCCATTTTGGTGTTGACATGTCTCTTTGACAGGGATCATCTCCTCTTTAACTTACGACTGTGGGTTGGGTGAATCATTTGCCTTCTTTTGTGGAAAAAGTAACTTAATACATAAACTGACATGTTTGATCATCATTAAGCTTACATGACCCAACCATACTTGTCATCTAATGTTGCAGAGGGAGTTCTGGCATCATCAGTTCAAGAGCAATTCCTTGAACGTAGTACCTCCCAGCAGCTGCTCACAGTAAACCTTGCAGAATGATTTAAAAGCTTAGAAAAGATTCCACTTTACCATGTAGTATGTTAGTACCCCACTCCGCAGTGGATTATTCTGCAGAAAGCAGCAAATAAAGAACATTTATATGATTTAATTGAACAACTACCTTGTGTATCTGCAGTAATGCACTTCAAACAATCAGAATCTCTGTTGTATATGGTGACATATACTGAATGTACTACGATAGTAAATTTACTTTGAATTTTGAATCAGAATAAGGTTTATTGGCACTGACATAAAATGTAAGATTTGTTGTTTTATGGGAGGCAGCATGGTACAAGCATAATAAATTATTATAAGTTACAATTAAAAAATGTCGTGCAAAAGAGGAATAGCAACGTAGTGTTCATGGGTTTATGGAGCATTCAAAAATCTGATGGCAGAGGGGAAGAAACTGTTCATAAAATATTGAGTGCAGATCTTCAGGTTCCTTCCTGATGATAGTAATAGGAAGAAGGCAAGTCCCAGATAGTGAGGCTACTTCATTATACCTTCCTGAGATACGTTATCATTCTAGTTGTTAGAAATCAGACAGAGGCAAGTCTATAATGTTACCCGTTATAGACCCTTAGTTGGTGTTTAACAGTTAAATTGGATCAGATGTGACAAAACTTCATTGAAATATTCATGCTGGCTTTAAGTACTTGCAGAAAAGTCCACAACAGATGTTCAGTACACTACATATGCTTTTAAAGAAAATAATTCTCCAGCCTGCAGAAATGAAAGCTGACACAAACCTGGATTTTAATGTGTTTTAATGAGTGAGCTGCATAAACTAGTGTT
Source organism: Mobula hypostoma (assembly GCF_963921235.1). NCBI lineage: Eukaryota > Metazoa > Chordata > Chondrichthyes > Myliobatiformes > Myliobatidae > Mobula > Mobula hypostoma. The sequence continues at coordinate 48,630,747 of NC_086101.1, forward strand.
TTTTTCATGATTCTGGATTGCAATCCCTTTGTATAGAACACATCTACAGAGAAAACACAAATTCCAACAGCTTCTAATTCTGCCAAGATCTCTGCAGTCTAAATATTGGCTGAGAAAAAAAGGAAAAAGCTGAAGCCTCAATGTGAAAAAAACAAGCTGATCATACACAAGGATTTTTAGATTTGCACATTTCCAGAACCTAACAGTAATAAAATCAAAACCTACCGTTTTGCGGAATTTATCAACTTTATCACCTTTGCCACCAACTTCCACCATGCCTTCAATTTCATCTGGACTATCTCAGACTTCTCTTTCCCTTTCCAGGAGGTCTCTGTTCCCATCTCAGGAGATAAGCTAAACACCATCTACTATAAACCCACCAACTCTCAAAGCGACTTCGACTCTATCTCTTCCCAATCCATCTCCTACAAAAAAAGCAATCTCTTTTCTTAGTTTCTCTGCCTCTGCAGCTCTGTCCATAGTAGCCCTCTTGAGCTTCTAGTTCCTTGTCATTTCAACTCCACATCTCATTTCCACACTAACATGTCTGTTCTCTGTTTTCCCACTGCCTCAGTAAGGTAAAGCACAAACTAGAAGAACATTTTACATTTCACTTGGGCATCTACTACCCAATGGTATGAACTTGATTTTTTTTCAATTTCAGGTAGCCCATACCCCCTATATTCCTTTCTCATTCCTATAGGTCCACCGATGGTGTCTCCATTTTTATTTTATTTTCCCCCATCTCCCCCCCAATATTACCCTGATTCCATCTGCCCATCATCCCACCCTCTTTAGTCAAAGGGTGGTGAATTTGTGGAATTGGTTGCCACATGCAGCTGTGGAGGCCAGGTCATTGGGTGTATTTAAGGCAGAGATTGATAGGTTCTTGATTGGGCATGGCATCAAAAGTTACGGGGAGAAGGCCGGGAACTGGGGTTGAAGAGGAGAAAAAAAAGGATCAGCCATGGTTGAACGGTGGAGCAGGCTCGATAGGCCAAATGGCCTAATTCTGCTCCTATGTCTTATGGTCTCATGGTCTCACATATCTAATTTCATCTACAGTATCACCTAACAGCCTCTGTCTCAATACTTTCCCCCACCCTTACCCCCTCTCACCTGTCATCACGCATCTCTTCACCCCGCCATGCTTACCTGCGTCCACCTGCCACCTAGACCCCCTCCCCGCCCACACTTTTTGAAGCTGGCTATCTTCCCTCTACACTCTCAGATGTGATGCAGGATCCTGTTTGAGAACATTCACCTTCTCTCTGCCTCACAGATGCTAACAGTCCTGCTGAGTTCTTCCAGCAATTTGTTTATCCTTTCAGCCTCACACTGAGTAGTGTGCCTACTTCAGAACTACCTCAGAAACCATCAAACTTAATTTTCATTAAAATAGCATGTCTTGGGTTATCTGTCGACTCATCAGAAATTATACCATTGTAAGATAAAATACAGGATCCCTGTCTCTGAATGATTAAAATGCCCGCAGATTTTATTACTGTAGTTGGATTGGTTCTGGGTATTTTCATAACTTTTTTGTTGATTCACTAAAAGCACTGAGTATAATTAATTTTCGAAGCAGAAGTCTATAGGGTCCTCCACTCCTGTGGACACCAATTACCAAAGAATGACAATAAGCGCTATACAACTGATTTTTTTTTTAATTTGCTTAGTCTTTGGAATTTTCCAAAGTTCAATTGGAACTAAATTGAAGCAGTATACTTCATTTACATAAATGTTACAGATTTTTTAACGCATTGGACAGGTAGATTGTTGCCTTTCTTGTACCTGTATATAAAAAACATCTGTCACTAATTTCCACAGTCTAAATTTGTCATTATCCCACTTCTGGTTTTTACCTGCTTCTTTGTCTTCGTGGATTGCCTAACAGGGATTTCCCAGGTTACAAACACAGAACTTATGGACACCTGCATATGTTAATTCTTATAAAGAGCAGAACTAATTTCCTCTCTCCTTCTCCGTCACTCTACATTTTTAATTGTACTTTCTTATCAGTCTTATGTGCTTTTGATGCCACTTATTGGGAGGAATTTCTTTAGCCAAAGAATTGGGAATCTGTGGAATTCGTTGCCCTAACCCACCTGGACAAAAAAGACAAGTAGTTTCAAATGCTGTTCATAGACTTCAGTTCAGCATTCAACACAATCATTCTTCCCCCAAGCCATCAGACTCCTCAATACCCGAAGCCTGGACTGACACCAACCTACTGCCCTCTACTGTGCCTATTGTCTTTTTTATTATTTATTGTAATGCCTGCACTGTTTTGTGCACTTTATGCAGTCCTGGGTAGGTCTGTAGTCTAGTGTGGTTTTGTGTTGTTTTACGTAGTTCAGTGTAGTTTTTGTCTTGTTCATGTAGCACCATGGTCCTGAAAAACATTGTCTCGTTTTTACTGTGTACTGTACCAGCAGTGATGGTTGAAATGACAATGTGACTTGACTTGACCGGAAGTGACTATGGAGGCCAAGTCATTGAGTATATTTAAGGCAGGGGTTGGTAGATTCTTGGTTAGTCAGGGCATGAAAGGATACAGGGAAAAGGCAGGAGACTGGGGCTGAGAGGGAAATGGATCAGCCTTGATGAAATGGTGAAGCAGACTCGACTGGACAAATGGCCTAATTCTCTTCCTATATCTTATGGTCTTATTATAGTATAGCAAAGGATGGTTAAAACATAGAACAGTACAGCACAGTACAGGCCCTTCAGCCCATGATGTTGTGCCAACTTATTAACTTACTCTAAGATTAATCTAACCCTCCATTTTTCTATCATCCATATGCCTATATAAGAATTCCTTAAATGTCCCTAATGTATCTGCTTCTAATCACCACTCCTAGCAGGGCATTCCACGCACCCACCACTAATAGTGTAAAAAAAATCTGACATTCCCACCCCCCCACACTTTACTCCAATCACCTTAAAATTATGCCCCTTCATTTTCATTATGGGAAAGAAGTCCCTGGCTATGTACTCAGTCTAAGCCTCAATGGCCATGGTTACCAAGTTGAATGGATTTTGTGTATTTTCTAACTTCTGAACAAAATCAACCTATAAAAGCAGGATCTATATTTAAAAAAAAGATTAAGGATTTACGGTATGAATTAAGATTGATGTTGGATATGGTAACTATAGAGCAGAAAATGTGAGGTTCTCTCAGCATTGTCTGCCTTACCAATAAGTAGTTTGTGCAGTTTGTTTTGTATCAGCTTCTGAGAATCAGTAGTCAGCTGTAGTATGACAGCTAATCAGAAATCCAAGCAAGATTAGACAGGAACCACACATCAAAGTTGCTGGTGAACGCAGCAGGCCAGGCAACATCTCTAGGAAGAGATACAGTCAACGTCGACTGTACCTAAAGATGCTGCCTGGCCTGCTGCGTTCACCAGCAACTTTGATGTGTGGTGCTTGAATTTCCAGCATCTGCAGAATTCCTTGTGTTTGAGATTAGACAGGAGTCTGTTGATGTGTGCCCAAGATAGACAAGTGGTACAGTCATTATCCATTAGAGGAGGATATTTTATTTTTAATATTACAGTGAATTTGAAGATTGCAAGCAGTGCAATTCCCAGTCAATTTACATACAATGATGTTGTTACAGTTGAACACTGAGATAGGTGGAAATGCAGACATCACACCTCAAAAATACAAGACCATAAGATGTAGGAGCAGAATTAGGCCATTCAGCACATAAAGTCTGCTCTGCCATTCTACCATAGCTGGTTTATATTCCCTCTGAATCCCATTCTCCCCGTAACCTTTGACATCCTCACCAATTAAGAAACTATTAACCCCCACTTTAAACATACCATGTGACTTGGCCTCCATAGCTGACTGCGGTAATAAATTCCACAGATTCACCACCCTGACTAAATAAATTACTCCTCATCTCCATTCTAAAAGGACATCCTTGTATTCTGAGACTGTGCCTTCTGGTCCAAGAGTCTTTCAATACTGGAAACATTCTCTCCATGTCTACTCTACCTGGGGCCTTACAGTTTTCAGTACTGTATCTTTCAGTGACTTCCAGTCAAGATGGCATTTCTGTACAACATCCTTCGGTCAACATTTTCTGGATAGCTCAAGAAACCATATGTTTCACTTCTTTTATGCCTTTTATGTTTGTTTTTCATCTTGAATGTGATTCTGGAACTGTTGGAGCCTGTGATTTGCAAATTGGACATTGTTTGGATGTTTCAGAATTCTGCAGTCTTGAAGGAGAATCCGGGAGGCAGAGGCAGCATATGGGAACCTCGTGGTGAGAAGGCTGCGAGCCAATGTCCAACTCCATTTCGCCAATTAAAACTTGCATTGATCGCTGATTAAAGCGACAAGGGAGAATGAAACACCAGCTACCTGCAGCCTTATTGCTGGAGGATCACACTGCCACTGGAGAGAAGAGACTGCCTTTTTCGTAGCCGGTGCAATCTCTCTGCTACAGGGAGGGAAGACAGACTTCTGATCACTAGTGAGATCGGTCTGCTATGGAGAGGGAGAATGTTGCCCAGGTTTTCTACGTTTTGGTTTGGATGTGTACTTGGATTGTGGGCTTTTTTTCAGTCTTATGGTTTTTTACATTCTGTGTTTTTCTCCAAATCTTTCTCATTTTTTTTTGTGTGTGGGGAGAGGGATTTGGAGGTCCATGTGCCTGTTCCATTTTTGACCTTTTTTTTTTGTGTGGTGAGGAGGGATTTGGGAGTTGATAATCCAGCTGCTACTCTTTTTTTTCTTGGTTTCATGGCTATCTGGAGAAGAAGAATTTCAGGGTTGTATACTTTAATAATAAATTAAGCTTTGATGAACCTTTGAGATCCTCCTTAATTCTTCTAAACTCCAGTGAGTACCGGCCCAGAGTTAACAAATGCTCCTCCATACATTAACCCTTTCATTTCTTGGATCATCCTTGTAAACCTCATTTATAGTCTCTACAATGCCTTCACATCCTTTCTTAGATATAGGGCCCAATTTTTACAAACATTTTGCGATCAGAAAGATGACTCGCCAGTGCTTCTACTTTCTCAGAAGCTTAAGGAGATCTGGCATATCACAGAGCAACACCCCAGTGGCCAATCAGTCCATTAAGTCTACATCAGCTCCTAGAGCCATTCCATCTGTCCAATAACCCCCCGACTCCCTTGTCCCCCTCTCCTCCACCAAGGTGTAGCTGACATGAAACAATCCTTCTGTCAGTACGGCCCAGGGACGTGGAAGATAACTGGAGCCCCTGGGGAGATGCCGCCACCAACAGGGAAACCATGCAAACTCCACGTAGACAGCACTCATGGCTGGGACTGAACCAAGGTTAAAGACAGCAGAGATTTAATGGTAACATTCCAATAACCCAGAATGCTATGGATATTGCGGGTGTCAGACAGACAAGACTTTTTGGAGAATTGGACACGCCTATTTACTGTGCCTATAAAAAGTATTCAGCCCACCCCACCCCGCTTGGAAATTTGCATCTTTTATTGTTTTATTACATTAAATCACCGTGGATTTAATTTGGCATTTTTGATATTGATCAACAGAAAGATTCTTTCATGTCAAAGTGAAAACAAATTTCTACAAATTGGTCTAAGTTTATTACCATTATTAAACATAAGAATTGATTGCATAATTAATCATCCCTTTCAAGTCAGTATTTGGTAGATGCATCTTGGGCAGCAATTACACCCTTGAGTCTGTGTGGATAGGTCTCTTATTGACTCTGCACATCTGGACACTGCAATTTTTCCCATTCTTCCTTCCAAACTTGCTCCAGCTCTGTCAGATTGCATGGGAATCTTGACTAAACAGCCCTTTTCAAGTCCAACCACAAACTCTCAATTGGATTGAAGTCTAGACTCTGACTTGGCCACTCCAGGACATTAACTTTGTTGCTTTAAGCCATTCCTGTGTAACTCTGGCTTGATGCTCAGGGTCATTGTCTTGCTGGAAAACAAATCTTCTCCCAAGTAGCAGTTCTCTTATAGAATGCATCAGGTTTTCCTCCAGGATTTCCCTGTATTTTGCTGCATTCATTTTACCCTCTACCTTTGCAAGCCTTCCAGGGCCCGCTGCAATGAAGCATCCCCACAGCATGACGCAGCCACCACCATGCTTCACAGTAGGGATAGTGTGTTTTTGATAATGTGCAGTGTTTGGCTTATGCTAAACGTAGCGTTTAGTGTGATAGCCAAAAAGCTCAATTTTGGTTTCATCAGACCATAGAACCTTCTTCCAGCTGACTTCGGAGTCTCCCACATGCCTTCTGGAAAACTCTAGTTGAGACTTCATGTGAGTTTTTTTTTCAACAGTAGCTTTCTCTTTGTCACTCTCCCATAAAGTTATGACTGGTGAAGCACCCGGGCGATAGTTGTTGTAGGCACAGTCTCTCCCATCTTAGCCACTGAAGCTTGTAACTCCTCCAGAGTTGTCATCAGTCTCTTGGTGACCTCCCTCACTAGTCCCCTTCTTACAAGGTCACTCAGTTTTTGAGGACGGCCTGCTCCAGGGAGATTTACAGCTGTGCCATATTCTTTACTTTTCTTGATGATTGAATTAATTGTACTCCAAGGGATATTCAGTGACTTGGAGATTTTTTTGTATCCATCTCCTGATGTATGCTTCTCAATAACATTTTCAGAGTTGCTTGGATTGTTCTTTTGTCTTTATGGTGTAGTTTTTACCAGGATACTGACTCACCAACAATTGGACCTTCCAGCATAATCAATTCAAACACCTTGACTACACACAGGTGATCTCTACTTAACTAATTATGCAACTTCTAAAACCAATTGTTTGCATCAGTGATGATTTTGTGTGTCATATTAAAGGGGGGAAATACTTATGCAATCAATTATTTTGTGTTTTATATTTATAATTAATTTATATCACTTTATAGAGATCTGTTTTTACTCTGACCTGGAGGAGTCTTTTTCTGTTGATCAATTTCAAAAAAAGCCAGATTAAATCCACTGTGATTCAGTTGTGTAAAACGATAAAACATGAAAACTTCCAAGAGGAGTGAATACTTTTTATAGGCACTATAAATACCCAACATATTTAATTCACTTTTGGAACATGGTATTATAGCCAAATTTCCAGTCAATATATAAGCTTAACGGGATAACTTCTTTTAGGACAGAAGGAAGTCTACATTATTTAGCTGAAGAGTGGTGAATCTCTGGAATGCTCTGCCACAGACTGCAGTGGAGGCCAAGACCGTGGACATATTCAAAGCGGAAGTTGATAGATTCCTGATAGGTAGGGGAATCAAGGGATATGGTGAGAGGGCAGGTGTATGGGGTTGAATGGGATCTGGGATCAGCCATGATGAAATGGTGGGGTAGATTTGATGGGCTAAATGGCCTAATTCTGCTTCTATGTCTTATGGCAGAGAGGGAGCCAGAGCTAGTTAGTAGAAAGAGGTATGGGAACCAGGACAATGAAGGGAATGGAAGTTTAGCAAACAGATGGAGAACCATTGGGATTTCCATGGAGTTGGATTATGGGTTACTTATTGTCCAAAAATCCTCCACTGTTCTCCCTTCACATTAGTCAGTCTCAGAGATGTGGGATATTGTATCCTATTTCACTCAGAAACTGCTGATCTTCATTATTGAATGCAAAAACAAAATGGTTCTCCTAATGCAATGGCAATGATATTACTCAACCAAAAAATCAATTGCTGGAGGAACTCAGAAGGTCAGGCAGCATCTGTGAAGGGAGATAAACAACCAAGGTTTCCCATCAAGGCCTTCATCTGGACTGTTCAACAAGCTGCATTTTCCCTTGATGTTGTGACTAATTTTATTGACAACAGTGCCAGAGCAACCCAGAAACACAAATATTCTGAATACGAAGGAATCACAAAATATAAAGGTTCTCCAGGGAACAAAAATATTGTGAACACCAACAAACAGATCCTCTCACATACGCACAAAAAATAACCTGGCAGCATTCCAATCACAATGCATGGGTTAACTGGCATCCTGATAAGAATTTCTTCTCCCAACTAACATTTTGTGCCAAATTCCTAATTCACATGCCCCCCCCACCGACAATATGGTTATGAGTAGCTTTCTCGTAACACTGTAATCTACAAGGTGAAGGTCCTCTCCCAAGGCTGTTAGATAAGGAACTCCAGGATTTAGCTCAGGTGGCAGTGAAGGAATAATTTCAAAGTTAGACTGGTATGTGACTTGGAAGGGAATTCACGGGTGATGGCATATTTATTGCTTGAAAACTAATCACTTTAACATCCAGGAATGCAAGTCACAATGGTCCTTTATATTCAAGTATTTCCCTCTTACAATTCAAAGGAAAAAACTTCAAAGTTCAAAGTAAGTTTATTATTATTATGTTATAATATACTACACAAACTTAAGATGAATTTACTTGCTGGTATTTACAGGAAAAAAATACCAAAAAAATTACGAAAAACTACATAAACAAAGTCTGACAAACACCAATGAACAAAAGAAGACAAACTATGCAAATAAAAATAATATTGAGAACATAAGTTGTAAAGAGTCCTTAAAAGTGAGTCTGTAAATTGTAGAATCGGCTCAAGAGCATTGGTGAATAGACATATTCATGGCCAGTTCAAGATTCAGATGGTTGTCAGGTAATAATCTATTTTTGACTATCTTTCCAGTCAAGATGGCACCTGCGAATAACCACTCCTTCGCTCAACGTCTTCCAGTAGATCATGAAACCATATATTCCACTTCTTTTATGTCTTTCACATTTGTTTCTCATCTTGAATATGACTTTGGAACTTTTGGAGCCTGTGACTTGCAGTTTGGAGATCGTTTGGCTGTTCCAGCGCTCTGCAGCCTCTGACAGGATTCCAGGAGGCAGAGGCAGCATTCACGAATCTCATACTGAGAAGGCCGCGAGCCGATGTTCGACGCCATTTCACTGATTAAAGCTTCCATTGTTCGAGGGCAACGAGGGAGATTGAAGCCTTGAGGCAAATGCGGAAGGTGAGAGCCGGCTGCCTACCTTTTGATCACTCGTGAGATCACTCTGCTGCCTTCTGATCACTGTTGGGGCCGCTCCGCTGCCGGAGAATTGAGACAGCCTTTTGTTCGCTGGGAAATTGCTCTGCTGCTGGAGAGTGAAATGCCTGCCTCTGTGCCTGAAGAACTTTACCCAGGTTTTCTGCATTTTGGATATGGACTTGGACTTTTGACTTTCTTTGCCTTTTTTTTTTATATATTCTGTGTTTTTTGCCCAATCTTTCCCGTTTTTACGTGTGTGGGGAGGTGGATTTTGGGACCAACCCGTCCATTCTGGTTTTGTTCACTTTTTGTGTGGGGAGGACAGATCTGTGGGTTGTTGATCGTGCTGCTGTTCATTTCTTTCTTGGTGACGTGCCAATCTGAGAAGTATTTCAGAGTTCTATACTTTGATGATAAATGAACCTTTGAACATTTGCCTGTTTATTGAATAGATTGAAGTGCCACAAATATAATGAATTACTTCAGAAGTGTGGACTCCACAACTGTTTTGTGCATGTCACGAGATGAATACTGAGTTTGATCCACACACGTGAAAGGCAATATTCATCTCTAAAATGCAAGAACCTCGATCACCGACACTCAAAGAACTTAACATCCAATCATCTTGCTAAATATTCACTCCCCTACCCGATTGAGGATCATGGCAATAAATATTTTGGATCTACAAAATGTACCGTATCAGATGATCAAAACTTCTTCTTGAGCACCTCACATGATGACAACCTCTTTCAGCTTAAAGGACAAGGGCTAAAGTTCCAAAGTTATACTTTATTAGGAGTTTGAAGAGATTTGTTATGTCACCAAATACACTCAAAAACTTCTATAGTTGTACCATGGAGAGCATTCTGACAGGCTGCATCACTATCTGGTATGGAGGGGCTACTGCACAGGACCAAAAGAAGCTGCAGAAGGTTATAAATCTAGTCAGCTCTATCTTGGGTACTAGCCTATAAAGTACCCAGGCCATCTTCAGGGAGCAGTGTCTCAGAAAGGCAGCGTCCATTATTAAGGCCTCCAGCACCCAGGGTATGCCCTTTTCTCACTGTTATCATCAGGTAGGAGGTACAGAAGCCTGAAGGCACACACTCAGCGATTCAGGAACAGCTTCTTCCCCTCTGCCATCCGATTTCTAAATGGACATTGAATCTTTGGGCACGACCTCACTTTTTTAAAAAAATATACAGTATTTCTATTCTTGCACTTTAAAAAAAATTTATTCAATATACGTAATTGATTTACTTGTTTATTTATTATTTATTTATTTTATTTATGCTTTTCTCTGCTAGATTACATATTGCATTGAACTGCTGCTGCTAAGTTAACAAATTTCAAGTCACATGCCAGTGATAATAAACCTGATTCTGATTCTGATTTCTCTTTAGAACCCCAAATGCACCCAGTATATTACCCAAGGTTTCGCGGTATTCTCGTTCATCGTAGAATTCGATGTGGATTAGGTCCTGTTCCTATTTTCAGTGGGTCTGGATTCATTCTACTTGTGATCCATCTACTTGACTCCTTGATCTCCTCTAAGTTACAGAATGTTGCAGTCATACAGCATAGAAACAGGTTATTCACCCCTCCCCACTGTACATTACAGAACAGAATTCACAATGGATCTACATCCTCTTCGAGCACCAATTTCATCTACGTTCCCATGAGCTTGGCCAGGATAAACCCAGGCATCAGGCGGGCAGGTATGGTCCAAAAGCATCCCTCACCTGAAGGTACGAGAAGCTTGTAACAGGGCTTCCTCATCTTGTCTGCCATTCCCTCCAATGTTCTCCTTGTCAGTCTCCATCTGTGATGAAATTTGTTAACTTTGTGGCAGCAGTACAATTCAGTACATGATAATATAGGAAAAAAACTGAATTATAGTAGATATAAAACAGAAATAAAAAAGGCAGTGAGGTCCTCCACCATCAACCCATCTCCAATTTCTCCTTGATCCTCACAGAGTGGCTCCATCGTGCCACTGTACTGACATCCACACCTTTCCACCCACACCCAACCAACGCCCCACCACTGCCTCCACCATCTCCGCTCTTCATTCTCTTTAAAGGACCCACCCAACCGAGCACCAAATTGGCTTGCAAGATCTTGTTCTCTTATACACTCAGCACTGCACAAGAGATACAGGAAAAGTTTTAATGAATAGCAGTTTTGCGCGCAGGTGAGAAATCAATGTTTTTCCATTGGTTTAGTATCTCTGTGACCTTTACTGCAATCCAATAGTTTGCTGAACAAATACTAATTGAGAGTCCTAGAGAGATATAGCATGAAAACAGGCCCTTCAGCCCATTAGTCTGCATTGTAAACTAATGTAAACTAATTCTACATTAATCTTTTACTTTAATCTTGCCACATGCGCATCAACTCTCCCTATATTCCACCACTCACCCACACACAGGGGGCAATTTACAGTGGCCAATGAACCTATTAACTCACACAACTCTGGGATGTGGGAGAAGTTGAAGAAAATCCACACAGTCCTAGGGACAACATGCAAATTCCACACGGAGTGCACCTAAGGCATGGTGCTATGAGGCAATGAATCCACTATATGCACCTCACTATCTGGTGTGAACATTTACAAAATGCCACATAGATGCAGTAAAAGGCATTTCCTGAAGTTGATCCAGAAACATAAGGCTGGTGTAATTCAGAAGGTGCTCTATGCAGCTTCTAATCGCTCTAATACAAAGTGTTCCACACCCTAATACATAGCTGACATTTTAGGCACACAAACAAGTTACAACATGATGAAAACGCCTGCTGCTAATTTGATGATATAATACATGACATCCAGAAGTATTAACTTCTAATGTGTTTAAGTTGCTGGAGTATGAGCAATGAGAAGATTAATAAGATTCTTCCCTGGAGCTGAAATACACCACTGTGCCAAAATACCAATTCCTGTGTCACAATATGTTTTAGTTTATTTCAAAACCATACCGAATCATTAATTAAGGGCCAAACATGCCAACACTTCATGACACAACTGTAAATTTCTGATTCCATTTTATTGCACCATTTTTTAACAATCTAGCTCATGAGTTTTGTTCGTTCTCGTTCGCGCTCTCTCTCTCTCCCTCTCTCTCTCTCTCTCTCTCTGTATATGTGTGTGTGTTCTGTTCACGTTAATTGACCTTCAAAATATAAGGAAGCTTTCAAGCTCTACTACCTTTTCACTTTCTGAGTTTTGGTCCCATTACCTTGTTCTGGATGAAGTGATGTTTCTTCATAATGTAAATGGCCCAGCCCTGTCCCTATAATATTATGTTATATAATTTAAAATTAAAGCTATTGCCACTTACTGTAAAACTATGCTAGCTGCTGGGCTCCCAGCCGAAAAAAATTATACAATGGACAGTAAGAAAGACATGAAATGAATTGATTCATTGATTCAGATATTCAGCGCTTACACTTTTTCATTTAATTTTAACAGTGCAATGGGAGCTTAGCAGAAACAGAAATATTCAACATAGTTTTGATAAAGTAGGACTGAATGAGTAACGTTAGCAAAGGAGAAGAAGAGATAAGTGTTCAGCTCACCCGAGCTCCCAACCTCCCCCCCCCCGCCACCCCGCACCCACCTGTACTGAATCTTATAGGAGCATCGTTGAGAGTGTCCTGACAAGTTGCATCTCCATCTACAGCCAAGCATCAGACTGGAAGTCCCTACAAAGGGCTGTAAGAACGACTGAGAGGATCACAGAGGCCAGCCTACCATCTGTCAGGGACATTTTCCAGGAGCACTGTGTACACAGGGCCATTACTATTATCAAGCCATTACTATTACTACTATCCCATCTATCCATCCAGCATCCTCTTTGCCTTTAACCATCATAAAGGAGACTCCGATGGTTAAAAACAAGGATCCTGAGGATGGGAAACAGTTTCTTCCCTCAGGCCATTAGGCTCCTGAACTCCCTGCCATATCACATTCGGAATGTCACCAGTTAATCCTTATCTGATAATACTTAATTTATGCACTTTACGTTGTTGATTAATGCAGATTTCATCTATAGATTTTATCCTTCCTTTCATAATTTATTGTGTATTATACGTGTATTTTGTGTACTACCGTGCTTTACACCCTGATTCAGAGAAATGCCTCCTTTGAAGGTATACATGTATATAGTAAAATAACAATAAACTTGACTTGACTTGATTTGAACAAAGATTTATTTGTATCCTGACCAAGTTACAAGAGTGTTGGGACTGGCTCTGTAGACATTGGAGAAACAAAGGAATCTTGGATGGGTGTGAATCTATGCTCTGTTAGGACAAACAGGTTTCAGCACTAAAGTACAACTCACATTCTTTAGAGTCTCCTTCCATAACCAAGGAAACATTGGGAGTTTCATCTGAAATTATACAGAGTGATGGGGGTTGTCATCACTCTGGAATCTAAGGTGGGGGCTTATATGGGAGGCAGGGTTTGAGGGTCGGCACAACATTGTGGGCCGAAGGGCCTGTACTGTGCTGTACTATGTCATTTGACCCCGTCACTCTGCCCAATGAGTGTGAATGAGTGAAGAAGAATGACAAGTGTTCCTGAAAATTCGGTCACTGTCATTTCTCCTTTCAAGATCCATGAGAGAATTGGATTCTGGAATCGAAAGTCACCATATTCTCATTGACACCTTGAATAAGAATTCAAGTGCAATGTTCAGCCAGACAACACGGGGACTGATTCTGCAGGTGCAATGACATCTGAAGGTCAATGACATCTGAAGGCCAGTATGCAGATCAACCAGATGGAAGATTGGGGGAACAGAAGTTTCACAAAAGCTACAAGAGGCGACCTTGACAAACGAACCATAGACAGCAGCAGCTGCAAGGGCAGGAGAGCACCAAAATTGCATTTAGCAAATACTTTCTAAGCTCATAAAAAAAGAGACCATATGAAACTGCCTTTCTCTACCTAAGATGGCACACCTGAGAAGTACAATACAAACTCCTATTAAAAGCAGCATGCATGAAGTACACATAAATTTTGTAGGGAAGTGGAAAGTTGGGTGTTAAGAGAAAGCAACAATTATTCAGTCAGATTTACAATAAAGACTGCCCCACCCTCCTTGATAAATGCTGGCTGCATCATATTAAAATCTGACATAAAACATCTTAACACAGCAATGATGAGGAAACTTCAAGAGTGCACAGATAGGTGGTGAATTGAGAAAGCAAATGGCAGATTGTATCCAAAGCAGAAAAAGCTTAGGTAATGCAGTATACAAGAAACTTGTAATCACAATATACTGTGAGTGACACAATCTGAAAAAGTGTACATGAGTAAAAATGCCTTGCAATTCAATAACGCAATTGCTCTGGTGGTAGGACATGTTGCTAAGATGGTTAAAAAAGTTCAGGGATCAGGTTGAGGTTTATTAATTCTGATTTATGTTGTGCAATACTTTTGTTTTGTGGCAGCAGTACAGTGCAAGACATAAAAATTACTATAAGTTACAAAAAAATAATAAATAGAGCAGAAAAGGAATAATGAGGTAGTGTTCATAGGTTCAGGGACAGTTCAGAAATCTGATGGTGAGGGGAAGAAGCTACTCCTAAAACATTTGGTGTGGGTTACTTGGATTTACAGATAGAAAAACAGAAACGAGAAGCTGAGGTCTGTTTTTAACAATTGGTTGGATCTCAGCTCAAATGTTGTAATGTCAAGATGATGAAAACACAGGAAAGTAGAATTCAACTATTGGGCTCCTCAAGCCTACCTAACTATTCAATGTGATCATGGCTAATCTACCCCTCCTTTCAGCTCCTCCTCTGTACCAAACCTTATCCTCCTCAAACCCACAATCTTTTAAAAGTTTATCTGCTTCGACCTTAAAAGCTTCTAATGAGTTAATCTCAACTCATTACTGACAGTTTTTTTAGGATCTGGACAGGCAGGAGAAGCGGAGACTTTAAGTCCTAATGCAAGGTTCTCACCACAAACATTGGCAATTCCTTTCCTCACACAGATGCTGCTCCACCCACTGAGCTCCTCCAGCGTGCTGTTTGTTGCTCCAGATTCCAACATCTGCAGTCTCTTGTGTCAGATTCTCTAAGTAATGGCTCAGAACTGCATCAGGAAAATACAGGGCTCTGAACAAAAGCCAGTATGTGCTTGGAACTCTCACTCTTGCTCTTTCAAACAGCTGACCCTTCAGTGCTACAGATTTGTCAAATTCTACAACTCTAATCACTTGCTGTTCCTACATTTCTTTTCTCACCCATCCACTGAATTGAGCTTCATCCAGATTTTTTGGTTCCTCACCAATCACAGAATCACCGAATGGTCACAGGGATGAAGCCCATTTAGCCATCAATCTCACACTAGCTCTTTACAAAAGTCGCAATTCACCTTCTTTCTTTGGCCCTTTTATTTAAGACCATAAGACATAGGAGCAGAAATGGACCATTCGGTCTATTAAGTTTGCTCTGCCATTTCATCATGGCTGATCCATTACCCTCTGAAACCAATTCTTCTGCCTTCTCCCCATAACCTTTTGCACGCTGACTAATCAAGAACCTATAACTTAAGTACACTCGATGGCCTGATCCCGCCCCCCCACAGTCACCTGTGCCCATTAATCTTGTCCTAGATTACCTCACCATAGGAAACATCCTCTCCATATTCACTATATCTAGGCCTTTCAACGTTTGACAGATTTCAATGACATCCCTCCCTCATTCTTCCAAATTGCAGTGAATAAAGGCCCGGAGCCTCATACAGTAAGCTATTAATTCCCAGGATCATTCTCGTGAACCTCATTTGAACCCTCTCCAATGTCAGCACACCCTTTCTTAAATAAGAGGCCCAAAACGGCTCACAATACTCCAAATGAGGCCTCATTAGTGCCTTATAAATCCTCACCATTACATCCTTGCTTTTATATTCAAGACCTCGTGAAATGAATGCTAATGTATTTACCTTCCTCACCACCTACTCAAACTGCAAATTAACCTTTAGGGAATCTTGCACAAGGATTTTTGAATTTTCTCCCTATTTAGAAAGTAGTCTATAATTTTGTTCCTTCTACCAAAGTGCATGACCATATACTTCCCAACACTGTATTCCATTTGCCACTTCTTTGCCCATTCTCCTAATCTGTCCAAGTCCTTCTGCAGCCTCCCTGCTTCCTCAACACTGCCTGTACCTCTACATATCTTCCTATCATCTGCAAACTTGGCCACAATGCCAACAATTGCATCATCCAAATCACTGACATACAACGTAAAGAGAAACGGTCTCAATTCCAACCCCTGTGGAACACCACTAGTCACTGGCAGCCAATTCTACTCTTTATTCCTACTCTTTGCCTCCTGCCAATCAGCCAATGCTCTACCTATGCTAGTATCCTTCCTATAATACCATGGGCTCTTATATTGTTAAGCAGACTCACACAACACGCTGGAGAAACTCAGCAGGTCGGGCAGCATCCGTGGAAACGATCAGTCAACGTTTCGGGCCGAGCCCCTTCGTCAGGACTGTAGAGGGAAGGGGCAGAGGCCCTATAAAGAAGGTGGGGGGAGGGTGGGAAGGAGAAGGCTGGTAGGTTCCAGGTGAAAAACCAGTAAGGGGAAAGATAAAGGGGTGGGGAAGGGGAAGCAGGGAGGGGATAGGCAGGAAAGGTGAAGAAGGAATAGGGGAAAGCACAATGGGTATTTAGACGGAGGCAGAACCATGAGGGAGGTGATAGGCAGCTGGAGGAGGGGGCAGAGTGAAAATGGGATGGGGGAAGGGACGAGGAGGGAATTACCAGAAGTTGGAGAATTCGATGTTCATACCAAGGAGCTGTAGACTACCCAGACAGTATATGAGGTGTTGCTCCTCCAACCTGAGTTTGGCCTCATCATGGCAGTAGCGGAGGCCATGTATGGACATACCCGAATGGGAATATGAAGCAGAGTTGAAGTGGGTGGCTACCGGGAGATCCTGTCTGTTGTGGCGGACGGAGCGGAGGTGCTCGACGAAGCGGTCCCCCAATCTGCGACGGGTCTCACCGATGTAGGGGAGGCCGCACTGAGAGCACCAGATGCAATAGATGACCCCAACAGACTCCTCTACATTGGTGGGACCCAATGCAGATTGGGGAACCGTTTCGTTGAGCACCTCCGCTCCGTCCGCCACAACAGACAGGATATCCCGGTTGCCACCCACTTCAACTCTGCTTCACATTCCCATTCGGATATGTCCATACGTGGCCTCCACTACTGTCATGATGAGGCCAAACTCAGGTTGGAGGAGTAACACCTCATATACCGTCTGGGTAGTCTCCAGCCCCTTGGCATGAACACTGAATTCTCCAACTTCTGGTAATTCCCTCCCCCTCCCCCTCCCTTCCCCCATGCCACTTTCACTCTGCCTCCTCATCCAGCTGCCCATCACCTCCCTCACGGTTCTGCTTCCTTCTACTACCCATTGTGCTTTCCCCTATTCCTTCTTCACCTTTCCTGCATATCCTCTCCCTGCTTCCCCTCCTCCACCCCTTGATCTTTCCCCTTACTGGCTTTTCACCTGGAACCTACCAGCCTTCTCCTTCCCACCCTCCCCCCACCTTCTTTATAGGGCCCTGCCCCTTCCCTCTTCAGTCCTGACGAAGGGTCTCGGCCCAAAACGTTGACTGTTTGTTTCCACGGATACTGCCTGACCTGCTGAGTTCCTCCAGCATGTTGTGGGTGTTGCTTTGACCCCAGCATCTGCAGAGCATTTTGTTGTTAAGCAGTCTCATGTGCGGCACCTTGCCAAACGCCTTCTGAAAATCCAAGTACACATCCACTCCTTTGTCTATCCTGCTTGTTACTTCCTGCCTACTTGCCTGTCCTTTCCAAACAACATGTATCCTTTGATATTAAGCTCCTAGATATAATCTTCTTTAAGCCACTACTTAGTGATTCCCCAAACGTCATACCTGCCAATCTCGAACTGTGCTATAAGATCATCTATTTTATTCTGTATACTGCATGCATTCAAATATAAATTTTTTAATTCTGTATCCAACACTCTTTAATTCTGTCTCCCTTCTACACTGCAACTCATCCCACTGATCACAACTTTGCCCTATCATCTGCCTGTCCTTCCTGACAGTCTTACTATACACTATCTTGTAAACCAACAGCCCTATCCTCAATCCTTTCACTCCAGTTCCCATCTCCCTGCCAAATGAGTCTAAACCCACCCCAAAAGTTCTAGCAAACCTGTCCACTCGGATATCAGTTCCCTTTTGTACAGGTTCTACCTCCCACAGAAGAGATCTCGATGATCCAGAAATCTAAAACCCTTTCCCTTGCACCAGTTTCTTGGCCACACATTCATCTGCCAATTCATCCTATTCTGACCCTCACTGGTGCACGGTACAGGCAGCAATCCAGAGATTAGTCCTGGTTTTCAGCTTTCTACCTAGCAACCCTAACTTCTCTCTTCAGGACCAGCTCGCTTTTCCTACCCATGTCATTGTTACCAATATGTAACAAGACTTCTGGCTGCTCACCTCCCCCTTTAGAATGTTGTGGACCCAATCCACGGTGTCCCTGACCCAGGCAGGGCGGCAACACACCATTTCGGTCTCACCATCACGTGCACAGAGTTCTATTTCAAGAACTAACTCTCAGCCGATTTTCTTCCTTCTTCTACTTCATTGTCATTCAATATCTGGAGGGAACAGCTCTGTTTTAAAATTCTCAACCTAGTTTTCCCATCCCTCCATATCTCTGCAACCTCCTCCAGGCCAGTCTTTTTGCTGCACCTTCCCATTCCAACCTCCTGTACACTACCAAATGTTCTCAGTTTCTTTACCAGCCCTCTTCCTGCAAAGGAAGAAAGGAGGTATTGAAGAATTTGAGAGGTTCTTCCTGAGCCTCTCAAACTTCATCACCTCCTTTTTTTCTTCACAGCATTCCTTAAGTGTCTGCCTCTTTATTTCAACACCTGTTCAAGGTATCTCCTTAAGATACCTGTTGCCAAATTTCCTTCAATGTCAGTGCTGAGGAAACACTTGGGATGTTGTTACTGTTTTAAAGGCCCTCTGCGGGGTGTAATGCTATTGTTATTGCTTTTGATTGAGGATATAGTAATAAAACACAACCACAACTGTATGGTATCAGTATTTCCCACTTTGTGTTGTTAGCATACTTTTAAGTATATTGAGGTTGTTACACAATACATTGTAGGGCTGGATGATAGATTATTTTCCACATTTCAGTTGCCATGAACTTGAAGTCAATATGGCTGCCCATCGTCTCTGCTATGCAGACATCTGCTCTTGCACATGTTTGACTCTTGACACTTGTATTAACTGAAAGCAATAAAGAATGTCTATCAGTGTCTATGAAAATGTATTTTGTCCAAATTCACTCTGCAGGTGTGTCCATAGCTTTGAGCGTAAAAATCAGCCTTCATTGCTTTATCCTGTATCCTGTTACCTCATGAGATTCCACTTGCGAGTGCCACTGAGGCGACTCCAGTGAAAAAGTTTACACCGACACTACAGTGCTGCTTTGTTAAAGTTGCCATCTAAAATCATTAATCCAAGGTTCATTTGGGCTCTATAGTGTATCCAGTTCACTTTTCAAAACTGAATAAAACAAGCGTACATAGTCTCAACACGTTGCTGTTTGTAGGAGCTTGCCGCACAGAAATTGGCTGCCAGGTTTCCAATGGTGACGGAACTTCATGAACACCTCATTGTCTGCAGAGATATGCTGAACAGGACAGGAAATGTTGCACAAAATGCTCGGGCAGTCTATTGTTTGTCTTTGTTTGCATGAAAGAGGGCACCAGCTATTCATAAAATGCCAAACACACTTAAACATTAAATATGTGACCTTCAGAATGAAATGCCTGATATTCACTCCCAACTAAGTAACCAGATTCTCCTCAGCAATCTAATTCATCTTGTTAACATCCCTCCTCACTATGGGGAGTATCTACAGGAGGTGCGGTCAAAAGAAGGCAACATCGATCATCAAGCTTCTCCACATCCAGCCCATGTCATCTTTTTGTAGTGACCATCAAGCGGGTGGTACTGACGTCTGAAAACCCACTTCCCTTCAACAATTTGGTTCTTGAACCATCTGGCACAACTCTAATCACTACAGTTTAGAAAAACTATAACCACTTTGATCACTTTGCACTAAATTAGACATTGTGGGTTTTCTTGTAATTATTTATATTATATTATAGGCCCTTCCAGCCCTTCAAGTCACACCACCCAGCAGTTCCCCCAATTTTAATACTAGCCCAAACATGAGACAATTTACATTGACCAATTAGCCTACCAACCAGTATGTCTTTGGACTGGGAGGAAACTGGAGCACCCGGAGGAAATCCATGCGGCCACGAAGGCAACGTACAAGCTCTTACAGGCAGCAACAGGAATTGAACCCAGGTTGCCTGTGCTGTAAAGTGTTGTACTAACCACTACACTACCGTGCCATCCAGTATGTTCTTTCTTGTGTAATTTATGAGCACAAAAGATTCTCCAGATGCTGGAAGTCCCGAACAATATGCAAAACACTGGAGGAACTCAGCAAGTCAGGCAGCGTTGTCAAGTTCTGATGAAGGATCTTGGCCTGGAACATCAACTGTTTATTCCCTTGATAGGTGCTGCCTGACCTGCTGAGTTCCTCCGCCATGTTCATGTTTACGTCTTTTTTCCTGTGAATATTGCTTATACGATGAGCTGTGTCTGTGATTCTGTTACAAGTACGATTTTCATTGCATTTGTGCATACATGTACAAGTAGCAATAAAGTCCATTTTGACTATGAGTTTAATTTATTCCTTCCTCATCCTCACCTCCTGTGGATCCCCATTTTCAGTAATTAATAAAAAGCTGCCTGACAGTGCACATGGGCCAGTTCAACCTTCATTTCTTTGCGTTGTGCCTGATAATGGCTGTTGCTCAGTTGTTCAGTGTACAAGGACAGATTCATTTCCTTTCTTAATGGATTCAGGGGAAGATCAGCAGGAATGAGTGTAACAGCTGGTGAGGACAGGCTGAAGGCTTCCCTTTTGAAAGGCTGATCATCAATGGATATTGTATGTGTTATTTTTCCAGTGTAACCTTGCACTCTGCTCCTCAAAATGAAAAGGCCCCACAGCCCACGGTATTGAAATAGCAGCTCGCCAATGTCAAATGCAAGGCCACTCACCCAGTGAAAAGTGAAGCAGAGAGGGAGTGCGTGCTGTAACATTACAGTTTGGACTTCAGACTGCCAACTCTAGAAGTGAACATTTCAGGGGGAATGATCATGTGACCAAACTACTTGGCATTGAGCCAATTCACATCTAAACTTGGCATTGGGTTTACCCTTCGCAGCTGGGTCTCTTGTACTTCAGAATCTTTATTTGATTGCAACTGTTGTACAATAAATTTCAAGAAGCAAGAAAGCAGAGAAATCTATTTTCGCCTTTTCCTGTCCAGTCAAGCCCTATTTCATAATTCCCATCTCTGTCTGATACCTCATCCACAGTCCCCACCTCTCCCACTGAACATCCTTTTCCAAGCTCCATTCATCCCTCTGGCATGTTCTTGCCCATCTCCATCTCACCCTCCATCCCTTCAGTAAAGATGCTGCATAAATGTAAGCTGTACGCAACATCTTCATCTCTCCCTCCAACACCCAATTCCTTTCTCCACCTCTCCCTCCAAGACCCATTGCCCATTCTACATCTTTCTCTTCAGGGCCCCATTTCCTAATTTTCATCTCCCTCCAAGACCCATTGCCCAATCTCCATTACCCCCTCCAACACTGAACTCCTGTCTCCACCTGTCTCCAAACTGATCATCTGAGATATCCAGGGACCTTTTACTGCTTGAAATTTCACTGAGGATAACTAAAGTGTTACAAAAACAGCTTACTATCACTGTCATTAAAAACACATTCTCATCTAAATGACAGAACGTCACCACTAATTTGACACTCTTCTGACGGTTGTATGAAGCTGGTTGAGAAACTTGCATACCATGGAAGATACACTGCACCACTCCACTGGCAATACCCATTAGCCATCCTCATTGCCATGTAAGTAACTTCCCTGATAATTAATGAGTGGGCTTTGATGCTTTCATGTGTAACTTTGAGGGGGTTGATTGAGAAAACACTTTCTTCCAATGTCCACTGTCATCTCTTATTACATTCCTCCTTCTTCAGCAGTTCACCCCTTCCACCTATGACTACCTAGTGTAACACGCTGTAAGGTTTCACTGCTAATGTAACGACCTCTCCGTAATGTTTCACTGCTAATGTAATGGTTTCTCTGTAACAGTACTATTTGGGTTTGGACTAGACTTAACGGGGTTTTGGAATGCCGGGGCTATCCAATGAGAGAAATGCTGTTCTTTCTTGTGAGTCTGGATGAGATTTTCGAGGTCTTTTGCTAGGGAGAGATGAGGGGAGAAGACGTGAATGGAGTGAGTTGGACAGAGTGGACTTGGAGCAAAGGTCTGAAGATCGGCGACGATCGGGGGAGGTCGATGGTGGACGACCAGCTTATCAATGCGCTCCAACATTTGCACATTAGACTGTTTCATGAGAATGGGCCCTTTTTCTTTTTTTGTTTCTTTACTAACCATATAGTCAAATTAAGAATTATAAAGCTCAATCGTTTAATCGCATATTGTGTACTGGTTGTTATTTCGTGGTACTGATTTGTAACAGGGGACACATCGTGCAGCATCCACCCAAACGAGATTTCTTAAGTTTGGCCGGGCCGGGGGCTATCACCCCCTATATTAGGCTACTAGCCAAAGCAAGAGTTACATTAGCTTCTTCCATCATACACCTCCCCCACCCACCCCACTTCCCATCACCTAGTCTCCGCGATCATCAGCCAGCTTGTATCACAACCCCTCCTCCCACCGTATTCTGGCTTCTGCCCCCTTCTTTTCCAACCTGATGAAGGGTCTCAACCTGAAACGTTGGCTGTTTATTCCCCTCCATAGATGCTGCCTGACAACTCCAGTTCCTCCAGCATTTTATGTTCATTAATCTAGAAAACAATCTGATTAGATCATCGTGCCCCAATGTTTTGGACTATCCCAAAGACTTTCAACGAGATGGCAACAAATAAAATTGGCTATGAGTTTAATAAATAATTCAGGACAAGAGTACAAAGAGAGCAAACGCAGGAGATCATGGAAGAACTTACAAATGAGGATGAAACTTCCAAAATGAAAGTTCACACTAACCAAGAGGCATTTTAGATCAACAAACACAGGCAGACTAAATAGACCACAGGAACAGTACAATTATGAACAGACACAAGTGATTCTGCAGATAATGGAAATCCAGAGCAACAAACACAAAATGCTGGAGGAACTCGACAGATCAGGCAGCACCTATGGATGCTACACATGAGCCATAACTTTCTTTATAAGAGGGACAAAGCTGTTGTCATCTGGTTTGCCAAAATTCAAGGTATAAAGGGGATCCCAACTTCTGTCAGGAAGAAGTCACAAAAACTTCAGGGCACATAACACCAAGCTCAAAATAGCTTCAATATCGTAAGACCATAAGACATAGCAGCAGAATTAGGCCATCTGGCCCATCGAGTCTGCTCTGCCATTCAATCATGGCTGATCCTTTTTTTCTATCTGCTCCTCAACCCCACTTCCCGGTCTTCTCCCCGTAACCTTTGATGCCATGTTCAATCAAGAACCTATCAATCTCTGCCTTAAATACACCAAACAACATGGCCTTCACAGCTGTATGTGGCAACAAATTCCACAAATTCACCATGCTTTGTCTAAAGATTCTTCTTTGCATCTCTGTTTTGAAAGGGCAGCCCTCTATCCTGAGGCTGTGCCCTCTTGTCCTAGACTCTCCCACCATGGGAAACACCCTTTTGACATCTACTCTGTCTAGGCCTTTCAACATTCAAAAGATTTCGATGAGATCTCCCCCATATCCTTCTGAATTCCAGCGAGTACAGACCCAGAGCTATCAAATGTTCCTTTTATGATAACCCTTTCATTCCTGGAATCATCCTTGTGAACCCCTTCTGGACCCTCTCCAATGCCAGCACATCTTTTCTAAGATAAGGGGCCCAAAACTGTTCATAATACTGAAGGTGAGGCCTCACCGGTGCCTCATAAAGCTTCACCATTACATCCCTGCTCTTGAAATGAATACTAACATGCCATTTGCCTTCCTCACCACTGACTTAACCTGCAAGTTGACTTTTAGGGTGTTCTGCACAAGGACTCCCAAGTCCCTTTGCATCTCAGATTCCTGTATTTTCTCCCTGTTTAGAAAATAGTCCAGACATTTATTTCTACTACCAAAGTGCATGACCATGCATTTCCAACATTGTATTCCATTTACCACTTTCTTGCCCATTCTCCTAATCTGTCTAAGTCCTTCTGCACCCTACCTGTTTCCTCAACACTACCTGCCCCTCCACCAATCATTGTACCATCTACAAATTCAGCAACAGAGCCAGCTATTCCATCATCTAAATCATTTATATACAGCATAAAAAGAAATGATCCCAACACCGACCCCTGCAGAACACCACGAGTCACTGGCAGCCAACCAGAAAAGGATACTTTTATTCCCACACACTGCCTCCTACCAATCAGCCAATGCTCTAACCATGTTAGTAACTTTCCTGTAATACCATGGACTCTTAACTTGGTAAGCAGCCTCATGTGTGGCACCTGGTCAAAGGTCTTCTGAAAATCCAGATATACAACATCCACTGCATCCCCTTTATCTATCCTACTTGTAATCTCCACAAAGAATTCCAACAAGTTCATCAGGCAGGATTTCCCCTGAAGGAAACCATGCTGACTTTGTACTACGTTGTCCTGTGTCACCAAGTACTCCATCACCTCATCCTTAACAAGTACTCTAACACCTTCCCAACCATTGAGGCCAGGCTAATTGGTCTATAATTTTCTTTCTGCTGCCTTCCTCCTTTCTTAAAGAGTGGAGTAACATTTGCAATTTTCCAGTCGTCTGGCACTATGCCAGAGTCCAATGATTTTCTAATGCCACCACAATCTCTAATCCTACCTCTTTCAGAACCCTAGGGTGCAGTTCCTCTGGTCCGGTTGACTTACATACCTTTAGGGCTTTCAGCTTTTTGAGCACCTTCTCTCTTGTAACAGTAACTGTACCCACTTACCTTCCTTCACATAACTACAGCATCAAGTATACAGCTAGTGTCTTCCACAGCGAAGACTGACGTAAAATACTCATTTAGTTCATAGGCCATCTGTTTGTCCCCCACTATTATTTCTCCTGCCTCATTTTCTACCAGTCCTCTATCCACTCTCATATCTCTTTTATTTTTAACATACTCGAAGAAACTTTTACTATCCACTTTTGTTATTATTTGCTAGCTTGCTTTCATATTTCATCTTTTCCCTTCCAATGATTTTTTTAGTTTCTCTCTGTAGGTTTTTTAAAAACTTTCCAACCCTCCATCTTCCCACTAATTTTTGCTTTATTGTACGCCCTTTCTTTTGCTTTTACAATAGCCTTGACTTCCCTTGTCAGCCATGGTTGTACTATTTTTCCATTTGAGTATTTCTTCATTTTTGGAATACATCTTCCTCATTTTTCCCAGGAACGCATGCCATTGTGCTTTGTTGACATCCCTGCCAGCAGCTCCTTCCAATTCACTTTGGCCAAGTCCTCTCTCATACCACTGTAATTTCCCTTACTCCACTTAAATACTGCTCCATCAGATTTTACTTTCTTCGTTTGATATCACTGTTATCAAACTCTAGAAAAGACCTGAGAGATGAACTTCCTATCTTCCAACCTATTTATTTGTCTGCCTGCACTGCACTTACTCTGTAATACTACATTCCACATTCTCTTCTCCCTTTTACTACCTCAATGCACAGAGCAAAGGAATGATTTGTCTGGATTGCATGCAAACAAAAAGCTTTTCACTATATTTTGGAACATGTGACAATAATGGACAAATACCAATACTAATACTTGGTCTAGACTTTGTGTTTGAGATTTAAGATGGTGCTGGTGAGACACAGTGACATTTTACTGGCAGCAAACAAATCCACTAACTACCCCTTTAATCACACTTTTTTCTGGACAGCGATCACTGCAATCAATAGGCTGTAATTTCCCTTTCCGAGCTGTACTTTTGAACCGCCTGTATAACCTAGCATTTTTGCAGTGTTGGGGAGGACTTGGTGAACTGCAGTCTCAAAGGTGCAGTGCGGCAGCACAACAGGTACGGGCCAAATTGAGGCAGCAGGACCCGGTCTAAGAATGAGGAACGAGCCAATGATTGGCCATTGCTGGAGCAGACTTGGGGCCGCATTAAAGTGGCAGGGCCCAGGCCAGAGTGTGAGGAGCAGGCCGATGTTTGGATGATTTAAGCACATGACAAGATTGAAAGGGTTGAGGGTTGAGGCCAAAGGCGAGGGCTGGGCCGGTGTTCGGTCGCTGCTTCGCAAGGTTTACTAGTCCCTGTGCTGAACAGAGGTTGTAGTCTGCAATTAACGGACTCCTGGACTGGCTGCAGCAATGAAATGGCTTTGTGACTGTGGAATCTCCTTCATGAACTTTAGTTCTGAGTTTTACTTGTTTACTTTTTGTTGTTTATATGATTTGTTCTTTTTTTCACACATTGGGTGTTAAAACAGCCTTTTTAATGGGTTCTATTGGATATCTTTGTTTTTATGGCTGCATGTAAGAAGACAAATTTCAAGGTTGTACACAGTATATTGTCTATACTTTGATAATAAATGTACTTTGAAATTTGTACTTAACAGCTGGAATATTATAGCAAGTTATCCATTTCAAAGGCAAGTTGAG
This sequence comes from Mobula hypostoma, assembly GCF_963921235.1. Classification (NCBI taxonomy): domain Eukaryota; kingdom Metazoa; phylum Chordata; class Chondrichthyes; order Myliobatiformes; family Myliobatidae; genus Mobula; species Mobula hypostoma. The sequence goes on from NC_086101.1 coordinate 48,657,580, forward strand.
AATCCCAACAGATGTTTGACTTGGCAATATGTGAATACATTTAAAAATCTTCCGTTTTAAAAATCATTGATGGCATACTACTTAATCATTTACAGTTCTCCTTTTGAATACAGGTTAAGTATCCCTTATCCAAAATTTCAAAATCCAAACACTTCTAAAATCCTTTTTTTCTTCTTTTGAGCACCATCCTGACATCACAAAAGGAAAATTTCAAAAGGCACTGGAAAGATTTCCAGGCCATGCTCAGGTCTCTGCACACCTCAGAGAAGATCTGAGAAATGACCTCACATATGTAATGAATGGCAAGTTAATGAAAAATAGAAAAACGGTGCTCATTTCTGGTCGCCTCACTACAGGAAGGATGTGGAAACCATAAAAAGGGTGCAGATGAGATTTACAAGGATGTTGCCTGGATTGGGGAGCATGCCTTATGAAAACAGGTTGAGTGAATTTGGCCTTTTCTCCTTGGAGCAACAGAGGATGAGAGGTGACCTGATAGAGGTGTATAAGATGATGAGGGGCATTGATCGTGTGGATAGTCAGAGGCTCTTTTCCCAGGGCTGAAATGGCTAACACAAGAGGGCACAGGTTTAAGGTGCTTGGAAGTAGGTACAGAGGAGATGTCAGGGGTACGTTTTTTTACGCAGAGAGTGGTGAGTGCGTGGAATGGGCTGCCGGCAATGGTGGTGGAGGCAGATACAACAGGGTCTTTTAAGAGACTTTTGGATAGGTACATGGAGCTCAGAAAAACAGAGGGCTATGGGTAACCTGAGTAATTTCTAAGGTAGGGACATGTTCAGCACAACTTTGTGGGCATGGCAGTCAAAGGCTTGGTGAGAGCTATGTCTTAAAGGGAGGAGGAAAGAAGCCGAGAGGTTTAACAAGGGAATTCTGGAACCTACACATACAAGAATGGCTAGGAGAGAAAATTGAGGAAGTGGCAGGGCCCACTGTACTTGCAGGTAGCTTCATGAAATTGAAAAGGTCTGGGTGTCGGGACCGGAGGCGAGATGAGGGCCAGCTCAGCCTGGTTCCATTCACCACTCCATGACGTTTACTCAGCTCTGTGCTGAACCAGGGCCGTGGCCTGCTTCGGCTGCAGTGATGCCTTGCTTCATGTCTGTGGTCCTGCAACGCTTTCTCAGCTCTGTGGCGAGCAAAGGCTGTGGCTTTCTCCAGCTGCAGTGATGCTTGACTTTGTGTCTTTCATAAAACTTCAGCTCTGAAGCTATTTGCTTACTTTCATTGTTTGCATGATTTGTGTTTTTTTTCCACTCTCTCTGCACATTGCATGTCTGACAGTCTTTTTTTTAAATCGGTTGTTTTGAGGTTTCTTTGTTTTGTGACTGCCTGTAAGGAGACCAATCTCAAGGTTGTATAAAGTATACATACTTTGATAATAAATGTCCTTGAAACTTTGAGATTATGTTCTAAATGCACATTAACACCTTGTATAAGATAAATAAACCGTAAAAACTACCAGCTGCTAATAATGTGGTGAATGACACTGTGAGAACATCACTACACATGAATCTCCTTTTACTAAAGTTGGATTTATATTATTTCTTAATATTGAACAAATTTGTTCTATTGCAACCATCCAATGTTTTAGTGTGTGGACCTGTGACTAAACTAGCTAAATTGATTTAGGTCTATACTTTCCCAAGGGACCTTCAAGTAAGATCTGAAAGAGTGCTTTGGTAACTGAACACAGCTGAAATTTATATTTACTTTTATTGAAAATTGATATCAATTGTAGCATTTTGATCTGCACTCTATTATTTTATCTTGCACTACTTCAACCATGTACAGTTTTAATGAATTAATCTGTATGGATGGTGTACAAGACAAGTTTTTCCACTGTATCCCAGCACATGTGACAATAATAAACCAAATTAACAATTCATGCATTAAACATAGAAACATAGAAAACTTATGACACCACTCATAGTGATGCCTTTGAGACACATCTGCCAGTCTGTCATACACTAAATTTCATCTTAATCAGTCTTATAAGAGGAAACGTTTTCTCTGTCTGCCTGATGCAACAGGAATAAAATTCGCAGAACTATAAGAAATAGTGGCCCCTTACCCCTGCTTAGCTATTCAATAGCATCACAGCTGATCCAAATGTGGCCTCAAAACCATTTCCCCACCCATTCCCCAGAATTCAATTGCCCAAAAATCTGTCCATCTAAGTCACCAATATACACTCACTGGCCACCTTATTAGTACACCTCCTCATTAATGCAAATATCTAATCAGCCAATCATATGGCAGCAACTCAATACATAAAAGCATGCCGACAAAGTCAAGAGGCTCAGTTGCTGTTTAGACTAAACATCAGAATGGGAAAGAAGTGTGATCTAAGTGCCTCTGACAGTCGATTTATTGTTGGTGCTAGATGGGGTGCTTTGAGTATCTTAGAAACTGCTGATCTTTTAGGATTTTCAAGCACAACAGTCTCTAGAGCTTAAACAAAAAAAAATCCAGTAGGCAGCAGTTCTGTGGGTGAGAAAACACCTTGTTAATGAGAGAAGTCAGAGAAGAATGGCCAAACTGGTTCACCCTGACAGGAAGGTGACTGTAACTCAGATAAGCACACGTTACAACAGTGGTGTGCAGAAGAGCATCTCTGAATGTACAGTATGTCGAACCTTGAAGTGGATGGGCTACAGCAACATAAAACTATGACATACACTCAGAAGCCATTTATGAGGTACGAAAGCCTGAAGACCTATATTGAATGATACAGAAACAGCTTCCTCGCCATCAAATTTCTGAATGGTCCACTACCTCATTTCTCTCACTATTAGATTAGATTAGATTATGAGGAATTTATTGTCATTTAGAAATGCATGCATGCATTAAGAAATCATACAATGTTCCTCCGGAGTGATATCACACAAAAAAAAAGGACAAACCAAAGACTAACACTGGCAAGACCACATAATTATAACGTATAGTTACAGCAGTGAAAAACAATACCATAATTTGATAAAGAGCAAACCATGGGAACGGTAAAAAAAAGTCTCAAAGTTCCAATTGACTCCCAATAGTCCCAATAGCAGGTGGCAGAAGGGAGAAACTCTCTCTGCCATAAACCTCCAAGCACTGACAACAGTCGATGCATTGGAAGCACCCGACCCCAGCCGACTCTGAGTCCGTCTGAAAACTTCGAGCGTCTGACCAGCCCTTCGACATCGAGCACCGAGCGCCATCTCTGCCAAGCGCTTTGACTCTGTCCCAGCCGCTGAGCAACAAGCAAAGCCGAGGACTCGGGGCCTTCCCCTCCGGAGATTCAGGATCACACAGTAACAACGACAGTGAAAAAGGCATTTCAGAAGTTTCTCCAGATGTTCCTCCATTCTCTCACGTCTGACTCCATCAAATCAGGATTATGCACGGCACCCTACTTAACAGATTATAGATATCATTCACCGGAGTGGCCGTGCAAGCTGCGTCGCGTCGCCATCTTCTCCTCCTCCTACTTATTTTTGCAGCTGCTGCCATAAAACAATAAAACCAATCTGATTCTGGTTCTGAGAAAATCCAAAGTCTTAGCAACACTGAAAAAAAATGTTTTTTCATCTCAGGCTCAATTATTGGACCTCATAACCTTATAAGCAGGCAGACTATTATTTAAATGGGAAGAGAATTCAAAGTTCTGAGATGCAACGGGACTTGGGAGTCCTCGTACAGGATACCCTTAAGGTTAACCTCCAGGTTGAGTCGGTGGTGAAGAAGGTGAATGCAATGTTGGCATTCATTTCTAGAGGAATAGAGTATAGGAGCAGGGATGTGATGTTGAGGCTCTATAAGGCGCTGGTGAGACCTCACTTGGAGTACTGTGGGCCGTTTTGGGCTCCTTATTTAAGAAAAGACGTGCTGGCGTTGGAGAGGGTTCAGAGAAGATTCACTAGAATAATTCCGGGAATGAGAGGGTTAACGTATGAGGAATGTTTGTCCGCTCTTGGACTGTACTCCTTGGAGTTTAGAAGAATGAGCGGGGACCTCATAAAAACATTTCGAATGTTGAAAGGCATGGACAGAGTGGATGTGGCAAAGTTGTTTCCCATGGTGGGGGAGTCTAATACGAAAGGACATGACTTAAGGATTGAAGGGCGCCCATTCAGAACAGAGATGCGAAGAGATTTTTTTAGCCAGAGGGTGGTGAATCTGTGGAATTTGTTGCCACGAGAGGCAGTGGAGGTCAAGTCATCGGGTGTGTTTAAGGCAGAGATTGATAGGTATCTGAGTAGCCAGGACATCAAAGGTTATGGTGAGAAGGCGGGGGAGTGGGACTAAATAGGAGAATGGATTTGCTCATGATAAAATGGCGGAGCAGACTCGATGGGCTGAATGGCCGACTTCTGCTCCTTTGTCTTATGGTCTTATGGTCTTATAACCCAAAGCCATGTCTAGAGTTTTAGATATTCCCACCAGGTGAAACATTCCAGCAGTATTTACTCTTTCAACCCCATCTTTCTCCCTTCACTCATTCATCATCTTGCAAGCTGTAATAAGATCTCTTTTTCTTATCTAAACTACAAAGAGTGTAAGATACCTTTGTAATTAGATCTAATTATATCACCACTTTTCCTGAATTCCAAGAAGCTAAGATCAAATTATACTAAAAGCAGAAAATGCTGGAAGAACTCGGGGCATACACCCAGAAGATTTGTGGTAAGAGAAACAGCTAACATGTCAGATTTCCAACATCTGCAGTTTTATTTTTGAGTCCTAATTATACCATTACATGCAGCTTTGCAGAAAATGTTTTGAGCTGTTTAGAACTCAAATATTACTTGGGCCGCAAAGCCCTTGCCAGTTTTGTCCTTCTCTATTTCTGCATTTGGAAGCAGATGTGCATCATAAAAAGACTGCATTCAAACCAGAGAGGAATTAGAAGGCTTCACAAGGCATCGCTGTGAGGGGCTGCCTTTCATGTCACGAGTGTGCAGTAAACAATGGCACACGCCGCTCTGCAGCAGTGCAATTCAGCTCTAAGAACAACTTGGCTCCAACGAGAAGCCGTAGGCAAATCATCACCCCACGTCTGAATCCCACATTGTGCTGTGCAGTACAACGGCTAAGGAAAGTGCTTTAAACTACTGAAAATCAATTCCACACCAGTACTCGGGGGAAACTCAATTCCTCATTTCTATGCATTTATTACACAAACGAGGTCTTGCAAAGTCGACAAGAATTAAAGGTAATTTATCATCTAGCCTGTGCATGGACATTTTTTGAAATATGCTGCATTCCATTTCACCTCTTTCCTACAACTATTTTTCAAACATTTTCCGGATCTCGGTGTTGCTATGAAGGCCGGCATTTCTTATCCATCTCTACTTGTCCTTGAGAAAGTAGTGGTCAGCCCCTCTAGTCCACCTGGTGAAGTCTCTCCCACAATGCTGTCGTACCCAACATGTACCAGACATGGTTAGATCCAGTGGCTAGAATAAAGATATGATGCCTATCAAGTGGACTACTTTGTCCTAAGATAAAAGCCAAAGATGCTGAAAGGACTCAACAGGTCAGGCCACTTCTGCTGGAAGAGAACAGAGTTGATGCTTCAGATCAAAGACTCTTCGTCAGAATTGAGAAGAAGAGAGACACAGCTTGTTAATCTGTAGGAAAGGTGTTTGGGGTAATGTCACTGATAGGGTAAAGCCAGGGTAACTATAAGCTGTAAACAAGGTTATCTGGTCAATGAGTGAGTGCATGCAGTAGGAGAGTGAGAGCACAGACAAAAGAAAACAGCGTCGCAAAATGCAATGCAGGAAGACACATCCTGCAGATCCACTTGTGCATGTCCTCCACATCCAGACTAAAATAAAATAAAAAGGAAAAGAAACATATAATCTCAGCCAATATTACAAATAAATAACTGATACAGACAGAGAAATCAAGTTACCGGAAGTCGCACAGCAGGGGTGGCAAAGCTATGGCGCACAAGCCTGAGATGGGATGCATAAAGATTTGTTGGCATGTGGCATGCAGTGTTGCCCCCTTGATTCTTTAAACCTCAACCATAATAAAAAGATACATAATGATCATCTTTACTTCAAATAAAAGTCAATGAGTTTTTAACAATTCCAGAGCAGTAGGATGTTTTCACAGGAAACGTCTCATATGGTTTGGTGCCTGCTAGACAGCTGCAAAAACATATAATGTTGGATGACACATTTTCAAATCCTTGCAGACACATGATGTACACATCAGCATTTGGAAAGTAAGCAGTTACACTGACAATACTACTTGTAAATAATGTTATTTTTCACGTCTTTTAAAAGAATATTAATAATGTTGAACAGATTATTAAAACAAGTAAACAAGTAACAGTACTCATCTTTTTTCCTTTAGTAAGTCCATAATTATTGTTACTAATTCATTAATCAATGATAATCTCTGCCCAAGATTACCGTGGCACACAAGAGAATCTGTTGGAAGATTATCGCCAATTTCGGTACACACTCTCAAAAAGGTTCGCCACCCCTGTAGTGGAGTTTATTGCTAAGTTCAGAAGGCTGCAATGTACCAAGACAGAAGATGAGGTGCAGTTCCTCAACCTTATGTTAGGCCTCAATGTAACAATATATGAGATCAAAGACCAATAAATTAGGGAGGGACTGGGATTGAGTACTAATGTGGCAGGTAGGAGAAGCTCAGAACCACCTACTGAGGCCTGAACGTAGGTGTTCCACACAGCAATCACCATATCAACATCTGATTTCTCCAGCATGAAGGAATCCACTTATTAATGCCAAATATAGTGAATCGGATTGGATAAACTGCAAGGGAATTGCTGCTTCAGCTGGAAGCAACACTCACAACACGATGGAGGAACTCAGCAGGTCGGGCAGCATCCGTGGAAACTATCGGTCAACGTTGACTGATCGTTTCCACAGATGCTGCCCGACTTGCTGAGTTCCTCCAGTGTGTTGTGAGTGTTGCTTTGACCCCAGCATCTGCAGAGTATTTTGTGTTTATGCTTCAGCTGGAAGACTGTCTGTGTCCTTGGGAAGATGAAAGAACAAGTATTGCATCAAGTATTGGTAAACCAGGGGTCCATGACCCAGTAATCGTCAGATGATCAGAGGTGGAGAGGGTCAGTGTCTTTAAATCTCTTGGTGTCACTATCTCAGAGGACCTGCCCTGGACCCATCATATAATTATTGTGAAGAAAGCACAACAGCATCTCTACTTCCTCAGAAGTCCGTGGAGGTTCAGCATGTCAGTGAAACCCTTGTCAAACTTTTATAGATGCGTGGTGGAAACTGTGCTTACTGGCTACATTACAGCCTGGAATAGGAACACCAAAGCCTTTGAGAGGAAAAGATAGTGGATGTGGCCCAGTACATCACAGGTAAAACCCTCCCAACCTTTGAGCACATCTACATGAAACATTACCGTAGAAAAGCAGCATCCATCTTCAAAGATCCTCACCTCCCAGGCCAGGCTCTCTTCTCACTGCTGCCTTCAAGTAGAAGGTACCGGTGCCTCAGGATTCACACCATCAGGTTCAAGAACAGTTATGACCTCTCAGCCATCAGGGTCTTGAACAAAAGGTGATAGCTACACTCATTTAAGTACTGTTATATTGTTATTGCATTATTATTATTTTTGCTATTTATTTATATCTGCATTTGCACAGTTTGTTTACAGTTTACAGTTATTGTTCTATAGATTTACTAAGTATGCCAGAGAAAAAGAGTCTCAGGGCTGTATGTGATCACATCTATGTACTCTGATAATAAATTGTACTTTGAATTTCGAATCACCTGTGGTTTCAAGGGAAAGCTCCAGTGGATGGTTAGTGGGATCAAATGAGTGGACCAGTGAGTTACTAAGAGAAAGACCCCTATGAATTGAATAGAATTGACTTTATTTCTTACATCCTTCACATACATGAGGAATAAAAATCTTTACGTTACGTCTCCATCTAAATGTGCAATGTGCAATCATAGTAATTTATAATAAATAGAACAGTCAATGTAACAGAAATACATTCAGATCATTGTGAGTTAATCAGTCTGATGGCCTGGTGGAAGAAGCTGTCCCGGAGCCTGTTAGCCCTGGCTTTTATGCTGTGGTACTGTTTCCCAGATGGTAGCAGTTGGAATAGATTGTGGTTGGGATGACTTAGGTCCCCAATGATCCTTCGGGCCCTTTTTACACACCTGTCCTTGTAAATGTCCTGAATCATGGGAAGTTCACAACTACAGATGTGCCGGGCTGTCCGCACCACTCCTTGCAGAATTCTGCTATTAAGGGAGGTACAGTTCCCATACCAGGCAGTGATGCAGCCAGTCAGGATGCTCTCAATTGTGCCCCTGTAGAAAGTTCTTAGGATTTGGGGGCCCATACCAAACTTCCTCAATTATCTGCGGTGAAAAAGGCACTGTTGTGCCCTTTTCACCCAACAGTCGGTATGTACAGACCAGGTGAGGTCCTCGGAGATGTGGATGCTGAGGAACTTAAAGCTGTTTACCCTCTCAACCCCAGATCCATTGATGTCAATAGGGGTTAGCCCATCTCCATTCCTCCTGTAATCCACAACCAGCTCCTTTTCTTTTGCGACATTGAGGGAGAGGTTGGTTTCTTGACACCACTGTGTCAGAGAGATGACTTCTTCCCTGTAGATCACTTCATTATTATTTGAGATTAGGCCAATCAATGTAGTGTCGTCAGTGGCAACACAGTCACGAGTATACAGGGAGTAAAGGAAGAGACTTAGTACACCGCCCTGAGGGGCTCCTGTGTTGAGAATTAGAGGAGTGGGGTGAGGGAGCCCACTCTTACTACCTGCCAGCAATCTGACAGGAAGTCCAGGATCCAGCTGCACAAGGCAGGGTCAAGGCCGAGGTCTCTGAGCTTCCTGTCGAGCCTGGATGGAATTATGGTGCTGAATACTGAACTGTAGTCCAAGAACCGCATTCTCACATAATCATCCTTTTCTCTCCAGATATGTAAGGATAGTATGTAGAGCACTGGCTATTGCATCGCCTGTTGATCGGTACATATAATCCTTGACCAGCCTCTCAAAGCATTTGCTGAAAGAGGAGAACAGGGGAAGAGGTGACTGATGGTGGAACCTCTTTGAAGGTTACATAAATTGCAGAGAACCATCTGTTGAATATGGAGTCTAGTGTGGTGGAACGTGAGGACAGGGAGACCTCTGTCCTTCTTCCATACCTGAGGAGAGTGGATGAGAACAGAAGCACGAGAAATGGATGAGATGATGTCAAAGATTATGCTAACAATGGCAGAAAGGGAGCAAGAGCTCAAGAAGAAGAAGGACATTTCAGAGGCACATGTATGGGAAGTCTCAATGACCAGAGCACATATGACAAAGGTGGAAGCACTGGGAGAATGGAACAGAGTGGCGTAAAGTGTAGTCAAGGTGGTTCTGGGAGTCAGCAGACTTGCAATGGATGTTAGTAGCATGCCTGTCTCCTGAAACGAAGGCAAAGACATGCAGAAAGAAAGGGAAAAGTCAAAGATTGAGCATGTGAAGAGAGAGTAATGTGGAAACTGACATCAAAAGTAACTAAGTTGTTGAGTTCATCTTGAATGCAGAAGGCCACACCAATGAAGTCATGGGTGCACTGGAAAAAAGAAGATGGGGGAGTGGGCTGCTCCAAGTATCCCATAAAGAAACAGGCATTACTAGGGCTGCTTTTTCCTGATGGTGCCCAGCTTCCAGAGAGTTGTTGAGAGCTGCAGTCATCCGGGCAAGCGGAGATTACTCCATTAAATCTCTGACTGGTGCCTCACAGATGGAGGAACTGCTTTCGAGCATCAGGAGGTTAGTCACTCACCTCAGGATACACAGCACGAACATTTCTTGTATCCATGATATTAATGCAGCTTGTCCAATGTACTTCTAGTCAATGGTGATCCCTGGCACATTGATGGTGGGTAACTCAACAACAGTAATGCCTTTGACTGTCAAGGGAAGACAGCTAAACTCTCCTGTTGTTATTGATTGCATATGACTTGTTGTTTATCATCACATGTACCTGTGTTGTCTTGTTCTTCTTGTACGCAGGTATGAGTTGCTTCATTTACCAAGGAGTTGTGAATGGAATGGGACAGTGTGCAGTCATCCGCAAACATCCCCAAAGGTTCAAAGATTCAAAGCACACTTATTATCAAAGAATGTACAAACTATACACCTTAAAAGTTGTCTGCTTTCAAAAAGCAAGAAATCCGAATAACCCAATTCAAAAAAAACATCTAAAAACCACTGCGCAGAGAAAGAGAGAGAAAAAAAAACACAAATCGTACAAACAACAGAAGCAAGTCAACAGCGTCCCAAACCAGACTGAGTCCCAGATCAGCTGGAGTAGGCCCAAGCCTCGGTCCCAGATCATCACACCAGCATGGCAAAAGCACAGAGCAGCCGGATCAGTTCACAGCCTCGGTGCCACAGAGAAAGGAATGAACATTCGCGGGACAGCAAGCAAAACCAGCACAATCCTCACCTCCATTCCTGACACTTGGGCTTCCAGACTATCTGTGCTGGCGTTTAAATTGTCAAGTACCAACCAGGTAGAGCCTCGCTCTGGGACCCGGACCCCAGCGCCACAATATGCTCAGGTAGCCCCACCCAACGCAATTCCTGATCTCACTAAATCGGCTCCGGGCTTGGAGTGATCCAACCATGCACCCAGGTTAGGTGGACGGGCATCGAAACTCTTCTGCATCCCCTATCTTGTGCGGGAAGGAAGGAAATTGATAAAGCTACTGAAGATGGTTGGGCCTAGGATTTTGCCCTGGGAAACTCTTGCAGTGATGGTATGGCTCTGGGATGACCTGCAATGACCACAAGCACTTTCCTTTTCACTTGCCTTCTGAATATAGATTGTTCTATTTATTTATTTCTAATGTCTTTGGCAAGGTTAACATTTTACTGCCCTTGAGGTGGTAGTGGTGAGCGACTGAGTTCATTTGGTGAAGACACTCCCACAATGGAGACAGTCCAGGATTTAGGCCCAGCAGCTATGATGAACTGGCAGTATTATTCCATGGTCAGGATAGTGTGTAACTGCAACGTGGTGCTCCCGTGCACCTGCTATAGTGCCCTTCTTGCTAACAGAAGCTGTGTGTTTACCTCCTGAAGAAACTTTGGTGCCACATTATTGTGACAAAAGCTTAAGTGAGAATTTGAGGCTTCTAATCTGTTCCTTACTATATCTGATTATCTGTTCACCAATGTAAAACCACACAGTCTGCAGTCTATTCCAGAACTGTATTTTATTACACTTTCCTTCTTAAGCCCCAGCCAGTTCCTCGAACCAACTAGCCGATTAACCCATTCACTGCTCTATCTCCCAAGCACTGTGACCTGTCCCTACACCTCCTCTCTTGCCACCATTCAGGGCCCCAAACAGTCCTTCCAAGTGAGGCAACACTTCACTTGTGAATCTGTTGGGGTCATCTATTGCGTTTGGTGCTCCCGGTGTGGCCTCCTCTACATCGGTGAAACCCGACGCAGATTGGGGGACCGCTTCGTCCAGCACCTCCGCTCCGTCTGCCAAAACAGACAGGATCTCCCGGTAGCCACCCACTTCAACACTGCTACCCACTGCCATTCAGATATGTCCATACATGGCCTCCTCTACTGCCATGATGAGGCTAAACTCAGGTTGGAGGAGCAACACCTCATATACCGTCTGGGTAGTCTCCAGCCCCTTGGTATGAACAAAGAATTCTCCAACTTTGGGTAATTCCCTCCCCCTCCCTTCCCCTATCCCTATGTCACTCTGCCCCCTCCCCCAGCTGCCTATCACCTCCCTCATGGTTCCGCCTCCTTCTGCTACCCATTGTGTTTTCCCCTATTCTTTCTTCACCTTTCCTGCCTATCACCTCCCTGCCTCCCCTCTCCCACCCCTTTTATCTTTCCCCTTACTGGTTTTTCACCTGAAACCTACCAGCCTTCTCCTTCCCACCCTCCCCCCACCTTCTTTATAGGGCCTCTGCCCCTTCCCTCTACAGTCCTGACGAAGAGTTCCGGCCCGAAACGTCGACCGATCTTTTCCAGGAATGCTGCCCGACCTGCTGAGTTCCTCCAGTGTGTTGCTTCTTCCAAGTAGTTGCCCAATTGCCCTTGTAAGGAACAAACCTACTGCTGCCTCTTGGGTCATCAATCCAGCCTACACTGCTGAGTCAAAAAAGAGAGACTGGTTTCTTGATTCCTGGGAATGCCAGCCTGCACTGAGTAGCCCAGCTCATCTTTCAAATACTAAGCTTTTTTCCCCGACTGGATTCAGACAAAATCAAGTGGGGAACAGAAATATCCACCTTGTGTCATTAATAAAGCAGAAAATATTGTTTCAATCAACGAGAGCTACTTTGGAAACTTTGGGAAACAATAAATGCTTATGCAAGTAAACACAAAAAGAAGAAATTATTTGCCTCTTCAATGCCTTCTGCACCATTAATGTTGTACTTAAAACAGGCAATTTACTATAGCGAACTTGCCCTGTTCCACCCATCATCAAACGGAGACAGCCCAAGGTGATCCGCCATTAACACTGTGTGGGTTTTTATTGGATTTAATTTAATCAGTACAACATCTCGACACCACGCTTCAAAGGCTATGGACTTAATATGAGTAAATAGAATTAGTATAGGTGGCTGCAATGGTTGACTTGGAGATCATGGGCTGGAGAGCCTGTTTCAGCACTGTGTGTCACTACATAAAACAACAAGTTAAAGATTCACAGTCTGCTTCCATGTAGACTTTGGTTACATCTGTGTGAAGGAATTTTCAAGGCTGCAGTGAGAAGATGGGATAGTGGATAGAGACAGAGCAACGCACAAGATGCTGGAGGAGGTCTGCAAGTCAGGCAGCATCCGTGGAGGAAGATGGACAGTCAACCTTTCAAGTCAAGATCCTTCATCTGGACTGAAAGAAAGAATAGAGACAGCAGTAAAAAAGGATGGGAGGGAAGGGGTAGAGCAGGAGATGGCAAGCAACAGGTAGATCCAAGTGAGGAGGGTATAATAGGCAAATGTGGTTGACTGTCCATTTCCCTCCATGAATCTTTTTGACCCACTGAATTCCTCCAGCATCTCATAAACACAAAGAGATTCTGCAGTTGCTGGAAATTTTGAGCTTAAGGAATTCATCAGGACAGGCAGCATCTATGGAGGGGAATGAACAATTGATGCTTTGAGCCCAAGACCCTACAGCACCTTGTGTGTTGCTCCAGCTTCCAGCATCTGCAGCCGTTTGTGCATGGAGCAGGTATGTAATCAGTAGGTATAATAACCTTCCACTGTTGGGCAATCATGTTGTGATTTGGTGAGCACATGTATTCACTTCAGTGTGCATCTGATGTGAGTGACTGATGATCATCATTGTGGGTAACGAGAAGCAAAATCAACATGCCTTATAAGGAATTAAACAGATTGTTGGACTAGTTCTATCACATTCCAGGAAGTTTCAAAACATTTTCTTTTGCTCCCAATCTCCCTGCACCTCATTCAAACCACACTCCCACCTTTGTTGTAACTAGTTCTGAGAAGTTTCCCTTTACATTTGATAAATGTGCTGTCACCCATAGTTTTGGTATTTACGGTGACAAAAGTCCAAATTGGAAAGAGAATCAGAAATATTGACCTCATAAGGTCAATATTAAATATGTTCCCCGATTTTCAAAAGGCATTTTGTGTCAGTGAAACTCTGATTAATGGCCCTGGCAATCTGTTCCCGGCTGCATGGAGTACTGTTTAGTATCTGCTGCAGAAAGGTACAATGTGCATGTATCAGGTGGCCTCTACTGTGCGTGAAAGAAAACACAAATCACTTTGATGGTTCTGGCTTCTGTACCCAACATTTCTAACACTATTTTTATCAGACTTGCACATCTGCTGTTAACCCTTTCTATACCTACCATAATGTCCCCAGAGCTGAAAGCAACTGCATTATGTTTCAAACAAAGCAAGCCATGAGCATATCTGTTCAAACCAGGGCAGTGTTTTACTTTCAGAAGTAGCAGGAAGACTATCACTGAATAAAACTTGAGCTTAAATATACCTAAACTCTGAGCCTTCCAATTTTCTCTAATAACTTTCCTACAACTGATAGATGACTCTCTGGCTTGCCCCAGAGGCTCTTCTTAAATAATGACACAGCATCAGCTATCCTCCAGTCGTCGGACATCTTACCTGTGGCTAGCAAGGCTGCAGAGATCTCCATCAGGGCCCCAGCCATCTCTCCCCTTGCTTCCTTTAGTGACCTTGGATAGATCTCATCCGGTCATGAGACTTATTAACCATTACACATTCCATGGTATCTAACACCCTTCTCAGCACTGACGTAGCTTCAGATTATTCTCATCTTCCCTGAGCTCACTACTTTCCACGTCCACCTCATTGGTGAATACTGAAGAGATGCATCCATTTTAAACTTCTGCCCACACCTCCTGGTTCCACTTATAAATTACCCTTCTGGTCCAAAGAGGGGACCCACTATTTCCCTGGTTATGCTCTTACTCCTGATACGCTTTTAGAATGTAAGGGGATTTTCCTTAATCTTATTTGCCAAGGATAGTTCATAGCCCCTTTTAACCCTCCTTATTTTTGTCTTAATTCTCTCCTAAACTTAGAACATGGAACATCACAACACAATACAAGTCCTTTGGCCCGGGATGTTATGCTACTCCAATATCAATCTAAACCTTCCTTCCCACAGTCCTTTATCTTCTTCCTCCATGTGCCGATCTAAGAGTCAACACTCAATATTCCTCAAGAGCCTCCCTCAATTTCCAATTTCCTATATTTGCAAGTTTCCCTCTATTTCCATATCAAATCTCTAATATCCTTTGTCATCCAAAATTCCCTAATCTATGCCCTTCATTCTTATTGAAACATGCTGACCCTAAATCTCTACTAACTTTCATTTAATAGTCTTCCGCATGACACCTTTTATTTTCACCAAGTCCTCCCTTATGCTACTGAAATCAGCATTTCCCCAATTCAAGACCTTACCTTGAGGATCATGCTCACCCAGTTCCATAACAACTGTGAAGCTTACAGAATGAAGGTCACTGTTGCAAATGTGTTCTTCCCTCAACACCTCCACCACCTGCCCAGCTTCATTCCCTAAGATAAAGTCAAGTACTGCTCTATCTCTTGAAAGATTTTCAAAAAACTTTTTTTTTGGATTTCCCCACCTCAGTTGCACTGCTCTCTGTCAAATTTGAATCTTCCATATTCAGGAAGATTAAGCTGTGAGTCCTGTCCTTCCCGCAGCCACATTTCCATGATTGCATGAGAATGATCATTGTATCATCCATGCTCTAAGCTCATCTGATTTAATTATACAGTTCCTTGCATTAAAGTCAAGGCCAGTCCTCCCATTATTACTAACCTGCTTCTGTCTGCTCTGGTCACTGGACTTGCTTGATTTACCTTCTATCTTTTCTTCCTTCCCCGCTATCTCAGTGCATGCTTTTCTTCTCATCCCACTGCTAAATTAGTGTTATCCCTCCAGGTCAGCATAAGAAAAGCTCACGGTTAGGATATTGTCCCTCCTCCAGATTAGGTGGCACTCATCCCTCATGTACAGCTCCCATCAACACCAGCAGCGATCCCAATGTTAAGTATCTAAAGCCATCCCTTCTTCATCAATGCTATACCTTAAGTTCATCAGTCCGATCCTCCCAGTTCTTCCCTCACTAGCACGTAGCTGAGGGAGAAATCCTGATCCCTTTAACCTTCCGCATAATTCCCAAAGCTCACTTTGCTGGACAGCATCCCTCTGTCTCTCCTCCTTCCCCTTTTAGAAAGATTTGTACCTGATCCAAGACATCCCCATCCCTGGCACCAGGGAGGCTCTGGAGAATCTCTCTCAGCAACAGATGGAGATGTCTGTTCCACTCACTAAAGAATCCCACCCCCTCCCCCCAAAGCTGCTCACCTAGACAGTTCTCTTCCCTGGAGGGAGAGCATGCAGAATCAGCTGGTATACTTGAGACGTTTTGAGACAGTGAGCACTACTGGCTGAGTGAATTCTGACTGGCAGGAACAACATTTCACTTTTTTTTAAACTTACGGTTAATAAATTAACATGCGCTGCCAAGTGCTGCAGAAGGCAGGCACCTTGCCTGAAGACTAGAGGCAAAGCTGACTGACACACTTCCTCAACCCATCTGTACTGTTAAAACCAGCTGCAGGGACAGTGGATATAACCAGCTATCTGGGGCCCAAATTAAAGCTGTGTTCTACACAGCAGGTATCCTGAGAGAGAGAAAAAAATTACCTGAAAAACAGAACCAGCTCGCAGCGTGTCTGTGTTGAAACTGACAGGCAGTCTCGGTCTGAGGAGAGGCAAGGACATGAGAGGTTTGGAAGAGCCTAGTGTCTCTGATAGAGAAACTGGAGAATATCCCAGCACCACAGCAACAGGAGCCACTTGGCACTGATCTGCACTCTAAACACTTCTGAGCATTGAGCTGTTTTTCCATGTTTACTGATAAAATAAGAGAAATCATAAACTGAGGGATGAGGGAGGGCTAGATAATGATTGATATTAATGTGGTAATCACTGAGCATTGATTGCAACTCCTGGTCGAGCTGAGCAACACACTGCCATGACAACACCTTTCCCTCAATGTCAGCAAAACAAAAGAGCTGGTCATTGAGTTCAAGAAGTGCAGGTGCTCAGGTCTACATTAACGGTGTTGAGGCTGAGAGTGTTGAGAACTTCAACTTCCTGGGTGTGAACATCATCGACAGCCCATCCTGGTCCAATCACGTAGATGTCGTGGCCAAAAAAACTCATTAACGCCTCCACCTCCTCAGGAGGCATGTCTCCATTGACCCTTACCAATTTTTATTGGTGCACCATAGGAAGTATTCTATATGGGTACATAATGTCACACACACAAAATGCTGGAGGGACTCAGCAGGTTAGGCGGCACCTATGGAAAAGAATAAATAGTCGATATTTCAGGCCGATACCCTTCGTCATTTCCACCATCTACAGATTTTCTCGTGTTTGTGAGTACATAATGTTTTGGTATAGCAATGCTCTGCATGTGACCACAAAATACTGCACAGAGTTGTAGATACTGTACAGCTCAGAACATCATGGAAACCAGCCTCCCCTCCTTGGAATTATCTAGGCCAGCAGTCCCCAACCACCGGGCCACGGACTGGTACCGAGTTGTGAGGAAACGATGTGATTTGGCGATATGAATCAGCTGCACCTTTCCTCATTCCCTGTCACGCGCACTGTTGAGCTTGAACACACGCAAGGTCATTACCCGCGCGTCATCCATGTCAGCGCGGGAAGGAGATCAACTCCTCGAGCTTGCAAATGACGGCGGGCTGAAAAGTATGTTTGACATAATATCTCTGCCAGCATTCTGGATCAAAATGAAGGCTAAATATCCTGAGATAGCCACAAAAGCACTGAAAACGTTGCTTCCATTTCCAATATATCTCTGCAATAAATGTAACAAAAACTAAATTGCGGAATAGACTGGACATAAGGAACCCCCTTCAAG
Source organism: Mobula hypostoma (assembly GCF_963921235.1). Classification (NCBI taxonomy): domain Eukaryota; kingdom Metazoa; phylum Chordata; class Chondrichthyes; order Myliobatiformes; family Myliobatidae; genus Mobula; species Mobula hypostoma. Next base: position 48,675,108 of record NC_086101.1, read on the forward strand.
TATCGCTGTCTCCCATCGCCCCTCGATGTTGCAGGGAAACAAGTATTCAGCCCAGGGCTCCCACTGATTCAGTGATATTGGTGTGTTGCAATAATTTTATATGTTCATACAGGGAAAATATGCGCTGTGTGTTTAATATGCAAACGTTACTTAAAATGTTATGATGCTATTGACTTATAAGTAACTTATACTGTATAACCATATAACAATTACAGCACAGAAACAGGCTATCTCTGCCTTTCTAGTCCGTGCCGAACACCACTCTCACCTAGTCCCACCGACCTGCACTCAGCCAATAACCCTCCATTCCTTTCCTGTCCATATACTGACACAATTTTTCTTTAAATGATAGTATCAATCCTGCCTCTACCACTTCTACTGAAAGTTCGTTCAACAGTTACTTCAAGCTCCCCTGATAATTGACTTATCACTATATTCATGCAAGGAAAATATGCGCTGTGTGTTTAATATTAAATTTGTTAGATAAACCCTTTTAGAAACAAAATTGAGTGTATTAGCCACTTATCACCTATATTCCGGTCGTAATTAACACCACTGCCCCCCCGAACAGAATCGCCAAAAACGATTTGTAGAAAAAAAAATCGGCATGTACACACATGCGCACTGGTGCCTGCGCAAGGCTTCATGGTCATTGTAGTCTTTCTCAGGGTAAACACAACGTATTTGACTGCTACTCTTGTCCGTTGGCAACCCTCCTCCCCCTCCCCCCCACCCCGGGTCGGCCAGTCCGCAAGAATATCGCCAATTACGAACCGGTCCGCGTTGCAAAAAAGGTTGGGGACCCCTGATCTAGACTTCTCACTGCATCAGTAAAGCAGCTAGCTTAATCTAAGACCCCACCCACCCTGGAAATTCTCTCTTCTCGGGAACGAGATACAATGTCTGAAAGCACGTATCACCAGGCTTCTATCCCACTGTTGTAAGACTATTAAATACTTCCCAATACAATAAGATAGAGTCATAGAGTCACAGAAAAGGACAGCACAGAAACAGTGCCCTTCTCACCATCTGGTCCATGCCAAAACCATATAAACTGCCTACTTCCATCAACCTGCACTGGGAGCATAGCCCTCCATGCCCCTACCATCCATGTACCGTTCCAAACTTCACTTAAAAGTTGAAATCGAGCTCTCGTGCACCACTTGTGCTGGTAGCTCATTCCACGCTCCACGACCCTCCGAGTGAAGACATTTCCTCTCATGTTCCCCTTAAACTCTTCACCTTTTACCCTTAACCAACCTCAGTCCCACCCACCCTCAGTGGAAAAAGCCCTCTTGCATTTACCCTATCTACAGTTTGTATGTTGTTGAGTGCCGTCGAGTCGTCGAGTCGAAGTCGACTCATGGCGACCGTATGGATAGAGCAGTTGTCGTGGCAAGATGCAGAAGTAGATTGACAAGCCGTTGGATTCAAACTCAGGACCATCCACCTCGAAGTCCAGTGGTGGTTTCACTACACAACCAGCTGGCCCACCCTATCTATACCCCTTATAATTTTGTATACCTCTATCATATCCCCTCTCAATCTTCTTGATTGATCTCAATTTTCTTGTTGGATTCTAGACTTAGCAATCTACATTGATTTGATTTTGCACCCACTTTCTCACTTTCTCTTTAGCTGTTATACTTTTTTCTGCATTATGTTATTGTTTGATCTTGCACTGCCCAAATGCTCCATGTAATGATACAATTGGTATGAGCAGCATGTAAGACAGGTTCTCCGCTATATCTCAGAACATGCGGCGATAAACTAATTCCAGTTCAGTAAAGTCAGAGTCCAGGTTGGTGTGAACAATCCAACAGCTGAGAATACATTTAACAGAACAACTGCACTTCTCAACGACTAGCTTCACCAACAGAGTAAGTCACAGGGCAGGTGGCCAGCAGCTTAACATAACAACTCATAAAGTTTTTCATTTTGCTTATTCATTAGTTAAGGTGTGAGCAAAGACTACAGTTAATGATCATTCCTATTTGTCCTTGGGAAGGAGGTGGCGATCGACCTTCATGAATCACTGCTGCCTTCTGGTGAACACGCTCTCAGAATGTTGTCAGGGACGGAGCAGCATAAATTGGGCCTGGCAACCTGGAGAGGAACTTGCAGAAGGTGCTGTGCTCTTTTCCCCTGCTGTCCTTATCCTTCTTCAAAGGGGCAGATGTCTGTTAAATGCAGTCAGATTAAAACTAAACTGCAGTCCCTATGTATTGTGCTGTTCTTGAAGAGAGTGGCTGTTAATGATAAAGGATCAGGTCTAACTTCCTCATCCAGCAGAGCAGATTTAAGGGTCAGTGGGCCCAATGGTTTATTTCCATAACCCTATGCAAGGCTAGGTAATTACTAAGTCAGGCACCTTTCTGCTTTCCTAGCATACAAAACCCAGGGCACGAGGGAGGAGACAGAAAACACTGCAGTAGTATTAACCACATCTTATGTGTGCACTTGCCCATTCAAACTTTTCTCTAACAAACTGAACAGCAACCATAGAGTCATAAAGCCAAACAGAATGGAAACAGGCCCTCCAGCTCAACTGGCCCATGCTGACCAAGATTCTGATCCAAGCTGTTCCCACTTAACTGCCTTTGGGCCCATGTCCTTCCGAACCATTCCCACCCATACACCAATCCAAATCTTTTTAAGGTTGTTAATGTTAAAAGATGTTATTAAAACTGTCTTTTAAAAGTTGTTATCTTCCTCTGGTAGCTCATTCCATAAAATATGTTAATGAGATTGATGTAATTTAGTTGGTGGATCACAATTTCCTGAACCTGTTCTGATTGCTACATTGTTCCTTGTATTATTTTGGCCAGGTTACTCTGACTTCACTTTAACAAACTCGCAACGTCTACCCCCTTGAAGGGTAAGGGCAGCGGGGGTAACGCCATGCGACCTTCGATTTGCACCAACCTAAAGCAACAGGCAGCAACTGGAGGAGTGCAGCCAGTTAAGTAGAAACTGCCGGCGGAAAGGAACTGTTGATGATTCAGGCTGAAACCCTAAATCAGGACTGACGGTGGAGAGGGACGATAAATGGTATAATGAAGACAGGGAGCAATAAGCAACCTGCTGGAGACACTCAGTGGCTCAGAAGGAGTCTCCAGCATATTATTTGTCGCACCATTTTTCAGCATCTGCTATCTCTTTTGTCTTTGAAGCACAGAGTGAATGGTGAGACCAGGGCCCGAAGGTGACTGCAGGACTGAGGAGAGGTGAAAGGTGATGGGCAGATTGGGCCAGGTAGGGGGAGGGGTGAAGTTGGGAGACACTCTACAACAATAAACTCAATCCTTTCATCATTTTATCCAGAGCAATGCAGAATGAGGGCTGCATAAAAATTCACTAGTATGCTTGGAGGTCTGTTAATGTGCAGACACCACAAGAAATGTTACAAAGTCTATGAAGTGTGGGCATGTTATTTGGGCTCTAGAATGTCTGGTGAGACTTGTGAGCTGCCTCCAGCACAGTATTAAGTGTGTTGATTGTTAATGCAAATTACTGTATGTTTCAGTGTACATCTGATAAAGAAATCTGAATCATAATGACTGTAAGTGTCGGAAAAAGGTTTAACACTCTCACTACCAGAGACAGTGAACAGTGATATGAAGGGCCATTGCTGCGAAATTAATGAAGAAGAATTGGGATGAAGACACATGGCAGCCAGGTTTGATCTGGGTCTCCAGTTTACTGCTCTTGCCTCTACCTCCATTTCCCCACTCAACAACCTGGCTTCATCCACACAATGGGCCTTCAGGAATTTATTTTACGAGTGTAGGAAACTTCAAAACAATTCAAGCCAAAGTTCTGCTCCACTCTCTCTTTGAGACAATAACTCTCTTTCTCAGCAGTTCATCTGACAGTGGCATGTTACTGCCGTATTCTACCCCACCCACCAAAAAAAACGTCGGCTCAGACAATGGAAAGCTTGTCCTGCATACTGTTTATACAGATCAAATCATTACCCAGTGCATTGAGCTAGAGTATGTTAAAACAGTAACAATGAAAGAATGTAAGTGTAAAAAACTGCCAAAAAAGTGCAATGCAGGTAAGCGATAAAAGTGCTAAATCAGAGGTAGACTATGAGGCTAAGAATCCACCTTATTGTACAAGAGGTCTGTTCAAGAGTCTGATAACAGTGAAATAGAAGCTGTCCTTGAGCCCGGTGGTGTGTGCTTCGGGCTTTTCTAACTTCTGCCTCATGAGAGAAGGGAGAAGAGATGCCCAGGTGAGCGGAGTCTTTGATTCTGCTGGCTGCTTTACAGAGGCAGTGAGAAGTACTGTATAGAGAGAGTCTGTGGAGTGGAGGATGGTTCCTGAGCTATGTCTATAAATTTGATCAGCACACTGCCAAAAATGAGACAGAAATTTAAATGACCATGGCCTTCATCAAGCTGCAACTACAGGGCTTTGAGTCAGAGTGGGCCTTTGCTCATTGGGCCCTTCCTATACCAACAAGTTTGTTAAAATGCTTATCTGAATTTGTGTTAACGCACCAGTATCATTACAGTATCAAGATCCAATTGCATGTGTTAGATAATTGCATGAGCTTGGCCATAAAAATTATTCACGGGAACACTAGAAATTATGAGAAGGAGTTGACTATCAGTCCCTCAAGTCTGCCCTGCCATTCAATGTGGTGATGGCCAACTACCCTGGCCTCAAATTGCCTTCTGCACCAATCTCCCATCAACATCAATGTTCTCATCTTTCAAAAATGTATCTGCCTTCTCTTGCAATGCCCGATCAGCAACCTGATGAAGTAGAGTATTTCAAAGTTCCACCACCTTCTGAGAAGGGATTTGTACATATCTCACTGTTGAATGACTATCCTTTCATTCTGTAACTATGTGTCGCTGGTCTGAGGCCTTCTCGCCAGAGGAAGCATTACAACATTTCCCTGCAATGTTTCATTAGAACATAGAACAGTACAGCACAGGAACAGGCCCTTGACCCACAATGTCATACCAAACAAAGTTAAATTGGAATTAAACTCCTATCTAAACTAACCCCTTCCATCTACACATTCATGTGACTATCTAAATGTCCCTCTCCTATCGGACCCACTACCACCCACAGCACTACTCGCTGTATAAAAATCTTGTCCTATACATCTCATTTGAACTTATACTCCCTCCCCCATCCCTCCACTTACCTTAAATGCTTGCCCTGTGGTTTTAAACAGATTGACCCTGAGAAAGCGATACCAGCTGTCTATCTATAGCTCTCATAATCTTACAAACTTCTATCAAGGTTCCACTCAACCTCCATTGCTCTCCAGAAAATAACCCAAATTAGTCCAAATTGTTCTTGCAGCACATGCTCATTCAGATAAACCTCTTCTGCACCCTCTCCAAAGCCTCCACATCTTCCTATTTTGGGATGACCAGAATTGAAAACAATGCTGCAGATGCAAATTTGCAGATGACACCAAGATCGGGCGTGTAGTGGACAGCGACAAAGACTATCAAAGCTTGCAGAGAGATCTGGACCAGCTGGAAAAATGGGCTGAAAAATGGCAGATGAATATGCAGACAAGTACAAGGTATTGTACTTTGGTAGGACCAGCCAGGGTAGGTCTTACACAATGAACAGCAGGGCACTGAGGAGTGCAGTAGAACAAAGAAATACAGGTCAATAATTCATTGAAAGTGGCAGCATAGGTAGAAAGGGTTATAAAGAAAGCTTTTGGCTCATCGGGCTTCATAAGGTCAAAGTATTCAGATAAGATGGGATGTTATGTTGAAGTTGTATAAGACCATAAGACATAGGAGCAGAATCAGGCCATCAGGCCCACCGTTGGTGAGGCCTAATTGTATTGTGTGCAGTTTTGATCACCTACCTTCAGGAAAGGTTAAAAGCGTACAGAGAAAATTTACAAAGATATTGCCGGGATTGGAGAATCTGAGTTATAAGGAAAGACTGAATAGTTTAGGACTTTATTCATTGGAACGTAGAAGATTTGATAGAGGTATACAAAATTATGAGGGGTATAGATAGGGTAAAAGCAAGCAGGCTTTTTCCACTGAGGTTGTGTGGGACTACAACTAGAGGTCATGGGTTATGGGTGAAAGCTGAGAAAATGTAATGGGAACATAAGGAGAAACTTCTTCACTCAGTGGGTTGTGAGCGTGACGAATGAGCTGCTGGTGCAAGCTATAAATGCAAGCTCTCGATTTCAACACTTAAGTCTGGATAGGTACCTGGGTGGTAGGGATATGGAGAGCTATAGTCCGGGTGCAGGTCAATGAGAGTAGGCAGGTTAAATGGTTCGGTATGGTCTAGATAGGCCAAAGGGCCTGTTTCTGTGTTTTGTTTTTCACAGACTCTATGCAGCCTAATCAGAGCTATATGAAGCTGTAACATAAGAATCTCATTCGGATCTTTGGTTCAAATCTGCTTCCTAAAAAACTTATGTACAGATCATCCCAACTAATTCAACACATACAAGTAGAGTTATTTTCACTGGAGTCTCAGGACAGTTGTGGTTTACAAATTTCCTTCTGATTTGGCTGCTCATTCCAGGGAATTTAGCAGAGTTTGTTGGTTCTCCTTGTGACTGTCCTGGATTCCCCCAGGAGTTCTGGTTTCCTTCCAGATCCCAGAGGCATGCTGATAGGTTAATTGTCCACTGGAAACTACTTCTCATTTGTGGGGTAGGTTTGGAGGGAGGGTTGGAAAATAAGCAGGGAGCTGATGAGCACAAACGAGAGAATAAGAATCAATGGAGCTGAACTGAGAGCTAGCAGAGGATCAACAGGCTGAAGGTCCTCCCGTAAAATATGAGAATATATAGGTGGGAACTCCTGTACAGTACAGAGGGAGTGCTACACTGTTTGAATGACATTTTAAATTGGAGACCAGGATGACCTCTTCAGTGAATGTATGTGATCCCACGTGGAGAGGCAAAACAGGACAGCTCTCCCTCATCACCTGAACAACATTTACTTCTCAACCCATATCACTATTACAAATTGTCTGATAATTATCAAAGAGCTATTTGCAGGGTCCTGCGTGTGTACATTGCCTCTTGCATTTCTAACATAACGACATTTCAATGCCCAAGAATCAAATGGCACCATCTCCTCTTCTGTGCTAATACTCAGTTCCCAGATATACAGAAAAAGTCTACTTCCTCTTGAAATACCCGCCAATGTTCCAGCCTCCAAAATCCTTCCAGAGTCAAGAATTCCAGAGATTCACCAACTCCTTCAAGAAGTTTCTGCACAAGTTTCAAAAATACAGCCCCAATCTTATAATTGCCTTCTGTCTCAGGAATCTCCTATTAGTGGAAACACCTCCCCTGTTGTTACTCCAAGATCTCGTTTCAATAAGATCACCTCTCAGTCTTTCTCTTACCTCTCTCCTTATGTATTGTTCAACATTCCAGCTGTTGCAAAGCCTGCTTCAAAGATATCGCTGATCTTTCCCACCCTGTCTTTCCCTGTCATCAATTTTATGTGGGTTTGTTGATATTTTTAGCATTAAGTGACTGTGTGAGTCAGACTCTGGGGAGCAACTCAGAGAATGCTGGGTAATTATTTTAGAAACAAGTATTCAGTTGGTATTCAACTAACAAGGGAGGAAGTCATTAACAAGTGAACATAGCATAACAGAATAAATCACCGCCTAAGAAAAGCTGCATAATGTCCACAATCACAGTCAAGGTTAACCAGTTTGAACATAAGCAGCAAATACCAATTTCAGAAAGTGGGACTTTCCGTTACACAGCCCAGTCAACTTGAGGTGTGCCAAGCACATTAGTGGCATTACAAGCTGGTAGATTTTAAAAGAGGGTCGGAAAGAAGAAAAGGGAGTTAACTCAGTGGCAGGCAGGGAGCTGCAGAGAAAGCAATCCAGGCAATAATGGAATAAGCCTGTACTGTTCACTGAATGTGCGCCAGGGTCAGAGGAACAGATTGTTCCATGGTTGTGCTGAAAAATGGAGGAATTCTTAGAGACAGGGAAAGGTGAAGATATTTAGGCACAGGTCAGAGTTCATCCCATAACAATTTAATAAACGTGAATGGGTGGCATGGTGGTGCAATGGGTAATACTGTTGCTTGGAAGTACTCTCCAAAGCCAAGGAAACCTGAACAGTGAATAAGTTTCATGTAGGACCAGAAAGCACTCGAAAATAATCATCAAATCATGGGTGAAATGACACAGCATTAAATGTGGCTGCAGCAAATATATACTTGAATGGCAAGCTGACTGAATGAATAATTCCTCTCTCCCTGGGTCAAGATGGGGCAGTGCATAAGAAGGTGTGCTCTTTTCATTCATTGAATAATTTATTAAGGTCTGACTCACTACCCAGCTTGCAAATGCCTCCTGCATGCGATATATCCTGGTCAAGTGTACGTTTATATGGATTGGAATTTAATATGAGAAATGAAGTAAAGATAATGGTGTTGGGGTGATTGAAAATTATGGACATAGCTCAGCACATCATGAAAATCAGCCTCTCCTCCATGGACTGCAGTACTGTGCAAAAGTCTTAGGCACATATATGTAGCTCGGGTGCCTAGAACTTTTGCATAGTACTGCAGTGATTTTATGTAGTGCACTGTACTGCTGTCACAAAAAAAAACACATTTCATGACATACATGAGTGATGATAAACCAGATTCTGGTATGGGTCTCTGTTGTGGACTGAGAGCGGGAAAGGGATAGGGAGAGGGGATCATGGTTGAGAAAACAGGAAGGGAGCAAGAAGCACCAGAGAGATGGTCTGTAATGACAGATAAACCAATTGTTTGGAGTCAAATAAACTTGCCTGGTGTCACAAAGCTGAATGTGTCTGCATCCACACCACCACCCCCCCCCCACCCCTGGCACACCTTCTCTGCCACCAGTTCCACACCCCAGCCATGGGGCATTTATCCTTGCTATTCCCAACATCCTTTGCTCCTGCCAGATTTACAAACTCTCTGTCCCCTCCACATTGATCTATGTCCGAAACTTTTGCACAGTACTGTATTTCTACACTTCTTGCTGCCTCTGTAAAGCAGTCAAAACAATCACTCTTTCCACACTGGATACTCTCTCTTCTCCCCCTTCCTTGAGAAGAAGATATGAAAACCTGAAAGTATATCCGACCAGCTTCTATCCCGCTATTAAACAAAGCTCTTGTATGATAAAATGGACTCTTGACCTCACAATCTACTTCATCATGGCCCCTGCATCTTACAGTCTAACTGCAATGCATTTTCCCTGTAACTGTAATACTTTATTCTGCAATATGCTACTGCTTTTCCGTCGTAATACCTGGACATACTGATGTGGTAGAATGATCTGGACAGATGGCATGCTAAAGTTTGTGACTATATTTCAGTACATGTGACAATAATAAACCTATTTATCATTTACCAATGTGTGACCTCCAAATTGCTGGTGCAACTTAAGCATAGTAGCTCTTTGTAACAAATACAAGGTTTACTTAAGTGTCATTTAAAGGGATCTCCCAGACTAGCTTGGGGATTGTGCAATACAGAACAGAAAATAGATTGAGGTCAAGAATCCATATTATTGGAAAGAAGTCCTTTCAAGAGTCTTATGACAGCAGGGTAGAAGCCGCCCTTGAGCTTGGTGGTATGTGCTTTCAGGCTTTTGTATCTTATGCATGATGAGAAGGAAGAAAAAAATGTCTGGGATAGGCAGAGTCTCCGATTATGTTGGCGGTTTTTCCAAGGCAGCAAGAAGTATAGGCAGAGCCCACAGAAGGGAGGCAAATTTTTTCGTGATATGTAAAAATGGAGTCAAGATTGCTTTGAGCATGTTTACTAAGCAACACACCTGCTTGCGTGTAAAAGCATGTGACACAAAATCAATACACGATGCAATGCAATACGAGCAGTAATTATCTAATCACAATTAGTTGGGAAGTTTTCGACAAAAACAGTTATCGCTCAGCAGAACTTCTCAATCCATTCATTTTTTCATACTGTTTAAAGGACAAATATTGGGCAGAGTTACAGATATGTTCCTAGTGAATTATTGTTGGGAGATATGGAATCTTTTACCCCCAGCTGTGGTGGAACAAATTTGACAGGACAAATAGCCTACAGTTGCACAACGAGTCAGGTAAGCAGATCAGGGTCTCACCTGAAGGCCAGCTTACAACAGCACATAACTTCCCAGGTACTGCACTGAAGCCTATCTGTGGAACAATCAAACGACACACCCCCCGATTAGGTCCACAGTAAGGAAATCTTCTGAAAATGTAGACAGCCAGTCTTTCCTTCCATGATGTACCTACATTTATTCCCCTTACTTTTGAAGCAATACTCCTCTCCGGTTTAAGATGGGGTTGGTGAAGCTCAGTGACTACCTATCGGTGGCAAACACAACAAAGAAAACAAATACATACTCTATTAATCACACTTTTTCTGGTAGACGATCAGCGCAAACAACAGCCTGCAACTTCCCTTTGGACTTGGAGGTGATTGGATGCGGCAGAACTGAAGCAAGGCAAGGCTGCAGGCCGGTTGCCGAGAGCGAGGAGAGACCGAATTGGAAAGGTTGGGTACAGGCCGAATTGAGGCAGTGGAGTCCAGGCGCCCGTGCGTATCAAATCAACTTAACCCAATGTTTGGACGATGATTTAAGTGCCAGGCCAAACTGAGGCAGCGTGGTACAGGACCCAGAGCATATCGAAGTGACAGAACCTGATGTTTAGACGATTTAAGCACCGGGCCAGATTGAAAAGCTCAGGGTACTGGGACCAGAGGTGGGTGACAGGCAGGTTCCGCTCTCTGCTCCGCGATGTTTACTTGGCTCTGTGATGAGCTGAGGCTGTGGCTTCATGTCTATGCACAGACTCTCTTTTGTGGACATCAGTTCCGAACATGACTTGCTTGCTTTTATTGTTTGCACTATTTTTTTCTGCACATTAGGTGTTTGACGGTATTTTATTTAATGCTTTTTTTTGGGTTTCTTTCTTTTGTGGCTGACTGTAAGGAGACGAATCTCAAGGTTGTGTAATGTCGATAATAAGCCCACTTTGATCTCCAGGTAACATCCATTTATCAGTTCATACACTATCATAAGGCGACATCTCATGACTTTATCATCCTCACTACAACATATTCTGTCAGTGTACATCTGTGTCTCAATACTTACACACCTATTCACTCAGTTGTGAGACAGCAAACAGCCAGTTATTTAAACCAACAAAGGGCTTTGAGGACAGAAGAGCTGTCAGAGAGACAAATGGCATTTCCACTGGAGACACAAGACACTGCAGATGACGGAACCTGCAGCAAGGGGTACTAGAAGAACTCAGGCAATTTGTGTGAAGCAGGGGTTCACAACCTGAGGTTCATGGACCCCTCAGTTAATGGTAAGGGCTCATGGCATAAAAAGTCCTGGACTTATTTCCATCTGGCATAGTTTGCATATTATCGTTTGATTGTTTGTGTTTTTTGTATTGCTATACCTATGCTCTATCCTTGGTTGGTGCGGCTGCAACGAAACCCAATTTCCCTCGGGATCAATAAAATATATCTATCTATCTATCTAAAAGGGTGGGAAGCCCTGGGTGGAGGGAAATGGACAGTCAACATCTCAGATTGAGACCCTTCACCTGGACTGAAAGGTAGACAGGAGATTGCCAGTAGAAAGAAGGGAAAGAATGGAACAAGAGGTAGCCAGCGAAAGGCGTCAGGCTGATGACGGAGGGGAAAGTGGAAACAGGTAGGACAGAGACTGGGAGGTGATAGGGAAAGTCAACAAAGGGCTGAATACAATGGAACTTGATAGGAGAGCAAGGTGGAGCATGGAACCAAAAGTGGGGGGAGGGGGAGGCATATGGGAACGGTAGGAGGAGGGGGTTGCAGTGGGAGGAGTCAGTGCATGAGGGGCAGCTGGAGTGGTGGTGGAGGAAGGGAAAGAAATATGGTGATGGGGCGGCTGGGGTGTGCATAGGAAGAACCGGGTAGATCAGGAGGAGAGGGGAGAAAGTATCGGAGGGAGAGCAGGTTACCTGAAATTGGAGAATTCAATGTCCATGCCTTTGGGTTGTAGGCTAACCTGGTGGAAGATGAGGCATTGTTCCCCAAGTTTGCACTTAGCCTCACTCTGGCAGAGGTGGAGACTGAGGACAAACATGTCAGTGTGGGAATGGGGAGGGGAATTAAAAGGGCTGATAACTGGGAGTTCCAGATGACCATGGCATGTGGATTTCTACAGTGTGTTTACTACCACACAGGGTAGGCCGTTCTACACTAAAACATTTGCAGCACCATAAAGAGAACGTGCTGCAGTTCTCCAAAAAGTACATGAACCATGTCCATGACTCACTGTACTGAAGTAACGAAGCCAAGAGTACATAACACAGTCACGTGGATAGTCCAAACAACAACGGCCAGTTATTGCAAACACTACTAACTCACTGTGACCAACAATTAATTTATTTAAAAGCAGCCTGACTTTGTAGGACAGGCAGAAAATATTTGCTTTCCAATCTGACAAAAGAGCTGGAAGCTGTATTCCTGCATAGATCTGAAATAACATTTAACACAAATGGAGTTAACCTGCAACAAGAATTCAATCAAACAAAAGAAGCAGGGTATCTGCTCAGCTCCAGAAATATTTTGAGATAATTCCTTTTAAAGGCTGAAATGTCATCATTATTAGGAAAAATTATAATCTTGGAAGAGATTTGGAAAAATCACCTCTAGTACAGAGTACAGTAACAAGGACTGCTGCCAGATTCTGATCCCGTTCAGATAGCGAACACATCCATAATCTGTAGGTAGCAACACAAGACCTGACCTGTTTTATATCCAAAAGCTTTTAGACCAATGTTATTAATTCTCTCATGCAGCTCTGCAAATCTTCCTGTTATGCAGTAAAGTCAGTGACCTGCCCTTCAGCAAAATGAGATCACCACAAACAGGACTCATAATTGTGAACTGTACTCATTTCTGTCAGAAACAAATATGACTGGCACATTGCTATGAGATCCTGCAGTGTTCTACATACAAACTCCTAGGCAGTAGGTTTAAGAATAAAGTGGCCACTTTATTAGGTACAAGAGTAGAACTGGTGTGGTCTTCTGCTGCAATACTTCACTTCACATGTTGTGTGTTCAGAGATACTCTGCTGCACACCACTGCTGTAAAGCATGATTACTTGAGTTTCAGTCGCCTTCAGTCAGCTTGAACCAGTCTAGCCATTCTCCTCTGACCTCTCTCATTACCGAGGCATTTTAACCAACAGAAATGCTGTTCACTAGATGGACTATTTTTTGTTTTGTTTTTTGCACCATTCTCTGTAAACTGTTGTGCACACAAGTCCCAGGAGATCAGCTGGCAAATTTATCTGGCACCAGCCATCATTCTACAGTGAAAGTCACTTAGATCACATTTCTTCCCCATTCTGATGTTCGGCCTGAACAACAACTGAACCTCTTGGACATTTCTGCATGCTCTTATGCATTCAGTTGCTGCCACATGGTTAGCTGATTATATGTTGCACCAACGAGCAAGTGTGCAGGTGTACCTAATAACGTGGCCTATTGAATGTATATCCATGACTCAGTTTGGCAGATTTTTGGACAAATGAGTTCTGGGAAATGGGTGCGGAAATGATTTGAGGCCAAATTTGGATCAGCTGTGATGTTGTTGAACAGTGAAACAGCAGTAAAGGGCTACTATTTCTTATAGTTCCTTCTACAATTACCCAGAAAAATCATTCAGCTGAGGGACATTTAGAGATAGGTAGTAAATACGGTCTACCCAGCGATACACACGAGTGAATAAAAAAAAGTGCAAAGTAAAGTAAATATATGCAATGTTTTCTAAATCCAAAACATTAAACTAATTCAAAAGAGGACACGAGAATGAACTCTTCTCGGGCTTCCAGCTGGGTACAGGTTTCAATTATAATTAATGTTTTGATGACAAGTTTTGCCATCTTCTTCAGGGATGATGTGGTGGCATGTCTCATCCGGTGGTATTTATACCCCTGTGTTCCATCCCTCCTGACTGGTTAATCTTCATCCAATCAGGTTTCAGCTCTCCCACCTTGTTTATAATTGAATTCCAATTCTTACTTAGAGACTCTCGAGTCCAAAATGTGAGTCTAACTTTGGGTTTACTTCAAGCGAGGTTACACACGTATCACGTGGTAGCGTGATGATATATGCAATTCGCGTATTTATACACATAACCCAAAATGAATTATTTAAACAAACAAGAATACTTAATCAAACAAATATATATATATATATATATATATATATACATACACACACACACACAAACACACACATATGATTACTCAAATATGCCACATACAACCTTGAGATTCAGTTTTTCACAGGCATTTGCAGGGAAAAAAGAAATACAATAGAATTGTACAAAAAAAACTATGCACAAACAGACAAAGACTGACAAACACCAATCTGTAGAGGAAGACAAACTGTGCCAATAAAAATAATACTGAGAACATGAGTTGTGTGAGACTGTAGATCGTAGAATCTGCACAGGTCCGTGGTGAGTGGAGTTATTCGCGTCGGTTCAGGAGTCTGGCGTTGTAGGGTAATAACTGCTCCTGAAGCTAAGAAGTGCTGGAAGAGCAAGGGATCATCTTCCTGGACTGCCATGTGGGTTTCATCCAAAGCACAACTGCATCTAAAATACCTCTAATTCCCCATCTTCCATCCTGCCCTGATGTCACTAACCAACACCGCGCTATGGCTAAAAAACTGAAATAATGGCACCACAAAATAAACAATTTGAACCCAATTTATAAATGAAACCATGCCACATTGTGCTCATACATATGTCTAGAAATACTAAATCAGTTTTTCTCTCTGTACTGGCATTGCCTTGTCTGCTAAACATTTCCTTCAGCTTTGACCTGAATTTCAGACTTTCTACGTATTTGTTTGCTTTCCTTTTCATTAACTGCCTTCAACAACCAGATGGCTTCAGTAACAGCTTATAACCATGGCAACCATCATGAATTCCCACAGCCCTGATGATCCTGTGATTTCAGTCTCTCAGGCAGACGTGCGAGCAACCTTCAGGAGGGTGAACCCAAGAAAAGCATCCAGCCCAGACGGGGCACCTGGCCGAGTACTGAAGACTTGTGCTGATCAACTGGCTGGAGCGTGTACAGAGATATTAATCCTGTCACTTTGGCAGTCTGGGGTACCCACCTGCTTCAAGCAGAGCTCAGTTACACTGGTGCTTAAGACGGTGGTAATCTGCCTCAGTGACTACCATCCAGTAGCCCTTACCATCCACAGTGATGAAGTGTTTTGAGAGGTTGGCGATGAAACATATCAACTCCTCCCTGAGGAGCAACTTGGATCGGCTCCAATTTGCCTACCAGAGCAACAGAGCCACAACAGATGCTATCTCATTGGCCCTTCACTCAACCCTGGAACATCCAGACAACAAAGATGAACACATCAGCATGCTCGATATCGACTACAGCTCTGCACTGAACGCCATCGTCCCCACAAAACTGATCAAGAAGCTCCAAGATATTGGCGCCAATACCTCCTTTTGCAATTGGATCCTAGATTTCCTCACTCGCAGACCCCAGTCAGTTCAGATTGGCAACGACATCTCCTCCACGATCTCCATCAGCAGGAGCACCATGAGGCTATGCGCTTAGCCCCTGCTGTACTCGCTTTACACTTATGACTGCGTGGCTAAATACAGCTCCAATGTCATATTCAAGCTTGCTGACGACACCACTGACGTTAGGCTGAATCAAACGAGGTGGTTACAAAGAAAACACAGCTATGCCTCTACTTTCCTAGAAGTTTGCAAAGATTCAGCATGACATCTAAAGCTTTGACAAACTTGTATATATGCGTAGTGCAGAATATATTGGCTACATCACAACCTGGTACGGAAACACAAACATCCTTGAACAGAGACTCCTACAAAAAGTAGTGAATACGGCCCAGTCGATCACGGGGTGAAGTCCTCTCCACCGTTGCGCACATCTGCAGCAAGTATTGTCACAGGAAAGCAGCCTCCATCACCAGGAACCTCACAACCCAGGCCATGCTCTCTTCTCACTGCTGCCATCAGGAAGAAGATACAAGAGCCTCAGGACACACACCACCAGGTTCAAGAACAGTTATTTGCCCCTCAACCATGAGGCTCTTGAACCAAAAGGGATAACTTCACTTGCTCCATCACTGAAATAATCCCACAACCTCTGAACTCACTTTCTCTTCATCTCATTTTCTCAATACTTACTGTGTATTCATTTAGTTATTATTTCTTTCTTTTTGTAGTTACAGTTTCTTGTCTTTTGCACACTGGTTGAATATCCAAGTTGGTGCAGTCTTTGATCGATTCTATTACGGTTATTATTCTATTATAAATTTATTGAGTATGTCCACAAGAAAATGAATTTTAGCATTGTACACGGTAACATCGAGGCACCTAAAACTTTGAAAACTGTCCCCCACCTCACGGAGTCATACTGACAGGAGTGTTCGGTGATGATCCAGGAGCAGAGGGACGGACACAACCGCAAGGTGAAAAGTTCACTGAGATTTTATAAGACTGTACAAAACCAAAGAGAAAATAGTAAGCACCAGGCTAGCAGGGCCACTAACAAAAACTCTCAAAAGCAAATCTAAACACCATCACCGCAGCTGAGAAGTAGTACTAAACGCTAAATAAATACTGCCCCATAGCAGCATCAATCTACTTTGCAACCTTCTTTCTCTGATTGTGGACTCAGATAAGCCGGAAACATTGTCATTGCTCTGGTTCAGTCAAGACTCGACAGGACTGAAAAGAAATGAAGGGAATTAAATACAATCACAATGAAATTGGCTGGAATGTGTATATTCACAAGCGTAACTGCCAACCCCGTTCACCTGCCCGTCTGCAAGGGCGCCCAGACACTGTGGCAATGGCTGTGGTTGTAACAGGGCCCTCCTTAAGCACAGCTCCCGAGGCACCAGACAGCTGTGTCCGCTGGAAGTTCTGGATTAGAGACTTGTCCAAGATGGCATGAGACAGAACCCAAGAACCTCCGTCCGGACACCAGGTTGAATCAGTTTGTTTTCATGTATTTGAAAGATATTCTTATCTGTTTCAACTCTCACCAGGAACATGTCCAACATGTCTTCAGTTCCACTGCGGCACCCATAAATCCATTCACTAAGGACACGTCTGCAAGATTCCTATGGACCAGTGGTGCAGACCAGGCAGTCTCAGAAATAAAGCCACACTTCAGCACTGCCTCAGTGCTGCAACATCTGGACCCATCCCATCCACTCATCATCAAGTTTGATACATCAGACGTCAGCACTGGAGCTGTACTTTGCCAGCCCTCTTCTGTAGATAGTTAGCTGCACCCCTGTGCTTCTCATTCCCACTGCTGGACTCCTGCCATGTAACTACGATGTCGGGAACTGAGAACTTCTGGCTGTCAGGGCGGCGTGGGAAGCAGGAAAACCCTGGCCGGAGAGGGCAGAGCTCCCCTTTCTCATTTGCACAGATCACAAGAACCTCTCCTACATTAAGGAAGCCAAGAGACTCAGTTCTCATCGAGCTTGTTGGGCTCTCTCCTTCTCCCAGTTTAATTTCACCCTTACCTACCATCCTGACAGCAAGAATACCAAGGCCGATATTCTCTCCCGCCAGCTTGACATCTCGACTACAAATCACTGGAAAGACGGGGTTGTGCGTTAACCTTGTTCTCGTAGAATGTTGAAGAGGCTGAGTGGGGGTCTGTCTAAGAGATTGACCATGTAAGCCAATTTACGCGCATCATCACCAAACTAGCCTGGTTGATGAAAAGTCAGCTCACACTGGGTAATAAAATTCTTGCAGCCATCAGCAGTCACTGGGGTATCTGCCTGGTGGATATATCTGTTCTGATATAGATGTTGCCACAGGAGCCAGGGTATTAGTGGCTGAGGTGGATGAGACTATAGGTAGATATGGGATGTGCTGATGCTGGGAGTGAGAATGCCCTGGCTGAAGGCCGCTGAGTTGTGGCAGCAAGCACAGTAATGGATGCCACCTGATTCTGGCTGTCAGGAGTGAGTTTCTGAACAGTGACAGCGGCAGTGATATTGGTAATGGCTGCCAACTGATTGTGGCCGTCTGTGATGAGTTGCTGAACTGTCACTGAGAGCACTGACTCCTGTTCTTCCTGCTTGAACTGGGCTTGCTACCCTGAAAGTAATTGTTGTGCTGCCAACCGAGACTTTAACTTCTCCTCCATCTGACCAATGAACTTTGGTCTGGGCTTGCCACTCTGCGAGTAGTGTTCGCACTGCATGAGCCATTTCTGCCAACCCAGCCTCCACTGGCTTTAACTTCTCTCCCTCCTGACCAATGAAATTCAGGGCCCAGGTCAGCTGGGTCCATTTTAGCAATCAAATCTTCCTGACACGGTGCATGGTGATGGCCCAAGTGCGGAGGAAGAGTCACATCTGTAGGATGAAAAGTTCACTGAGAACTACACAGAACCAAAGGGAAAATAATAAAATCTGGGCCAGCAAGGCCTCTAACAAAAACTCTCAAACTAAAATCTAATGCCATCACTGTGGTTCAGATGCAGTTACTAACTACTAAGTAAATAGTGCTCCTTAGCAGCATAAACCTAAATTGTAATCTTCTTTCCCAGAACATGTACTCAGAAAAGCAGTGAGCATTGCCATTGCCATGCTTCGGTCTAGACTAGACAAAATCAAAACAAAAGAAAGGGAGTTAAATACAACCAGAATGAAACCCTAATTGGCTACAGCGTGATTGCCAACCTCGTCCAGCTGCTCGCCTGCAAGCGCGCCCAGACTCTGTGGCGGAGTCCGTGGTTGCGACACATTCAGCACTGAAAACGGCCCTTTGCTCCAAATGGTTGATGCCCATCCATGCTAGTCCCTTTGGCCACATATGGCCCATATCCTTCAAAACCGTTCCTACCCGAATCACTGTCCAACCGTCTTTTAAAAGTTGTCTTTGTATCTACGTACCTCAACCATTTCCTCTGATAGTTCTTTCCATGTACAGGCCACTTTCTGTGTGGCAAAAGTCACCCCACAAGTTACTGTTAAATCTTTCCCTTCTCACCTTTAAGCCTATGCCCTCCAGTTCTTGATTCCCCAACCCAGGAAGAAACGACTGAGTGCATTCACCCTATATTTGCCCCTCATTATTTTATACCTCTCTGTAAGATATCCTCTCAGTTGCTTATGCCCCGAGGGGGAAAAAAAGAGCTTTTCTGTCCAACACTTCCCTATTACTCATTGATCCTAAACATGAGAAAGTCTGCAGATGCTGGAAATACAAAGCAACACACACAAAATGGTGGAAGAACTCAGTAGGTCAGGCAACATCTACGGAAGTTAATGAACAGTCGACATTTCGGACTGAGGCCCTTCTTCAGGACTGGAAAGGAACGGGGAAGATGCCAGAATAAAAAAGGTGGGGAGAGGGGAAGAAAGATAGCTAGAAGGTGAAGAGGGGTGGGTAGGAAAGATAAAGGGCTGGGGAGGAAGGATTCTGATAGGAGAGGAGAGTAACCCATAGACGGGAAGGAGAAGAGGACCTGGTGGAAGTGATAGGCAGGCGAGAAGAGGTAAGAGGCCAGAGTGGGAATAGAAGAAGAGGAGAGGGGGATGTTGGAAGTCCGAATTAAAAACAGAAAATGCTGTAAACTGAAACTGTGGGAGGAGAGAAAGAGTTAACATTTCAAAGAACCTTTGGTTGAAGTAGGAAAACAAAAGAGTTACCTTTAAGTTGTACAGAGGGTGGGGAAGAGAAGCCAAATTTAGATCACTGTGTATAAGTTAACAAGAAATAACTTGGACTATTACGTGCCTCATTACAGGAAGGATATGGAGGATTTAAAGAGAGTGCAGAAGAAGTTTACCAGGATGAGAGGGCATGAACTATAAGGACAAAATGGGTTGTTTTCTCAGGAGCATTGGAGGCTGAGGGAAGACCGAATAGAAGTTTATAAGATTATGAGAGGCACAAATAAGGTAGACATTTAGAAACTTTTTCCCAGAGTCGAAATGTCAAGTACTGGAGTCATACATTTAAGAGAGAGGGAGAAAGTTTAAAGGAGGTGTGCAGGCCCCAGCTTTTACACTGAGAATCTCAGGTGCCTGCAGTGTGAGTGCTGAAAGCAGGTATGATAATGGTATTCAAGAGGTTGTTAGACACACAGGCCATGTACAAGCAGAAGAGATTTAAATTTATTCAGCGTTGTATTTAGTGTGGATATTGTGAACCACATGGCCTGTTCTTGTGCTGTACTGTTCTCAGTCATAAGTAGCTCTACACGATCCCCACACCTACCACCGTCATAGTTAATTGCTTTGTGAGAATATGACGCTGAACTGTATTCTCCACACACTTCTGAGAATGGAAATCCAGTGTTTATAAATGAAATCCACCGCCCAGAATTTGTTTATAAGTGAAATATTACAAGAGGTACAGAATGACACCAAAAGCACAAGCACAAGCACAAGATATATCAGACTACCCTGTCTGAGAAAGTCCTGGGAAATCATCTCTCACACAGTCTTATAGCCATTTGATTGCCCCCTCACTGCTGTTGATTTGGAATCCTTGCCCATAGAGTGTCATAATGGAAAACAAAAAGAATGGCTAAATGCTTGCAAACCATTGGAATAAAAGGATAAAGAATTTAAGAATGTTGCATAGGAAAGCCGTTCCACTATAACTTCTCGACATAGCAAAACAGTAATCAAGTTTTGAAATCAAAACAAAATGTGCTGGAAACTCTCAGCAATTGAGACAACGACTGCGGAATGAGAAAGAGGATTAATGTTTCATGTCTAAGGACCCTTTTCTAACTTGAAACCTTAACTCTTTCACAGATGCTGCCTGACCAGCTAAACATTTACATCAATTTCTGCTTCCATTTAGATTTCAAGTTCAGGTTTAATTATCATTCTATCATACACATGTATACTGCAAAGCAAAACAGCATTCCTCCAAGGCCGAGGTACAACAGGTACAGAATGACACACAACCACACAGAGCTTACAGCACATATCATTGCAATAACACCTACTGTCACAGAAACAATATTAGCAGAAGTCCCTCTAAAGCATGGCCTGAAGATTGATGGTGCATGAGATGTTGTCCTGGAGCCACGTTTCTGCAAGGACAAGTACGCAGCAGTTTCTCATCTCATACTGAATTAGCCACAGATGAAGCATCTGCAACTTGTTGATTATCATTAATTTAGAAAGTTTGTTCATCTACTGGCTTACTCTCAGTAGTACATTTCTATGACAAGGCATGCAATAAGTTCCATAATGGAACTAACCCGCACTCAGCAACTGCCAACACAACATTCCCCATGTTATTGAAATGGATTCCACATATCAGTGACCACTTGCCCCCAATAGATGCCACAAGCTGAGAAATTGCTAAATAGAATAGCTCGCCACTACGATTCATGGTGCAGGGATGTGGGAACAGTGTGCACAGCAGCTGTAAAGAACTATATCACATGTTGACAGAGGCAGACAGAATGAATAAAGCCAGCAGTTTCCTAGAAAACATGAGTTAACCAGAAGATTTCATGTCCAAAAACAGAATGCTGCAGCATCAGATATTTTGTCACCAAATTCAATCAACAAGATCCTAACTCAAGACCCTGTTTTCTTTGCAAGTCTTGCTATAGTCCATGTCTATACCACTTACCAATGTCAAACATTTATCCATTTAGATCAAACCAATAGTTACTAAAGCACTGATAGATCCTTACCTGCAAGCAGGAGGGGCATGCATTTAACCTGAGAGAGGGTAAATTAATGAGAATTGTATGGCATAAGATTTCTTTACAAGGGGATAGTAGGCGCCTGGAATGCAAAAGATGGAGGCAAAAGGACAGAATTGTTTAAGAGACTTCTAGATAGGCACATCAATGACCAGAAAATGGAGGAATCATAGACATAGGTGGAAATGTTGACAGTAGTTATTCATTTAATTACTAGTTTAATTTGCTGTTCCTGTGCTGTACAGTTTCATGCTCTATGTTCCGTTTCAAAGAGTGACATCCAAAGTGTGTTGGTTGCAATTACCAAAAAAACTTTCTACCAGCAGAGTTTTGGTGGAGTGAAGCTCCAGTAATCTGATACCCTCAGCAATTTGGTGTCTATGGCCCTGCAGACTTTCTGCATCACTGGATACTACTCTTACTCATACTTCAACACATTTTAATTCACTTCTTTGCTGGATATTGCATGGCAGTACAATAAACTTTTGTGTAAACTCAGCTGGTTTAATAGGGAGGGCAGGGAACAGGACTCCGGTGTGTTTAAAGGAGGTGCAGGAAACTGGGCCCGTGTGTTCAAAAAGAGCCCAGGAAACAGCATCCTGTGATGCAGATGGCAAACCATCTGGATTTCTGAAGAATGGGATCACAGATTTTTGGAGCTTTACTGTAGCTGCACTTCCTGAAAATGTAGCTGGCAGTTAACTAGTCTTCAGATAACACCAAAGAAAACCTGCAGCATGTACCATATTTGACCGCAGCAGTTCTTAGAAAAGCAGGAGCACTTGGAAGATTTATTGGGATACATGGAGCAACTGGATATACCACAGCTGCAATAACCCTGGTCCAACTATCAATGATCAACTTAATGCATTTGCTTAATCTCCTTCTGTACTCATTCAATCAGCCAGTAGGTTGAATTGTCTCACTTTATATAACTAGTCAATACAAAGGTGTACTTGTTTAGAAAGGCTTCACCTATTTTTTTAACGAGGGCAATACATTACCCTTGTTTCTCCGCTCTCTACAGCTGCCGGTCTGACTGAATATTTAGTCCTTCTTTAATTTTTTCTGTAAAGTAAGAATTTTACTTTGTAAGAAGCACAGTGAGCTGCACACCAGAATTCATAAAATCATGAAACTTTATAGCAGAGCTGACGAGCTACAGGAGACGGCAGATGCTGAAATTTGGAGCAACAAATAATCTGCTGGAGGAACTCGGCGGTCGAGCAGCCTCTGTGGGAGGAAAGGTATTGCTGGTGTTTCAGGTCAAAAGCCTGCATCAGGAATGCAGAGTGGCGAGATGGCCAGTATAGAGAAGAGAAGGGAAGTGGTGAGAAAGGAGTCTGAGGTCATTGGTTAACCCAGAGGGTGTGTAAGGTGACAGGTGGGTTGTACCAGGTAGGAGAGAGGAGCAGGGTTAGAAATGGGAGATAGTGGCAGGTGAATGATAGGTGGGAGCGAACAAAGAAAGGCATAAATATCACCAACAACTTGACCTGGTCCAGTCAAGTGAATGTGATGGCCAATAAAGCACAGCAGCACCTCTGCTTCCTCAGAAGAATAAGGAAATTTGGTACGCCCCTCACAATTTTTTACAGATGGATCATAGAACACATCTTATCTAGATGTATCACTGTTTGCTATGGCAACTGCTGTAACCATAAGGAATTGAGAAGTGTTTTGAAAGCAGCCCAGACCATCATGCAAAATAGACTGCACCCACAGACTCTGTATAGATGACTGCTGACTCGGGAGAGCAGCCTACATAAACAAGAACCCATCCACCCCAGTCTTTCTGTTTTCTCCCCTCTCCTGTCTGGCAGAAGATACAAAAGCTTGAGATCATGTACTACAAGATTCAGGGACAGATTCTGTCCCACTGACAACAGATTTCCAAATGCTAATGATGAGTTTTTGATCTCCCGATCTCTTGAGGCAAATATTGTATTTTACCGGCACTATTCTTTCTCTGTAGCTGCAACACCATACTATCTTTCTTTCTAACTACCACAACGTACTTATGTGTGGAATGGTCTACCTGGATGGCACACCAAAAAAAGCTTCTCACAGTATCTCCGTACACATAACAATAAACCAACCATAACAAACCAAACCATAAATCCAAACATGGAACAAAATTTACTATCATGTAGTGGAATATTTTTGGGTGTAATGCAGTGAATTTTTAGCTAAAATATAATTGCAGAGCACAATAGAGTGTTTTGTGCACAGATGGTGTGCTCCTGGAAAGTCTATATGCAGCCTCCATGTGTATGATGCACTCACACTGTTCCAATCCAATGGACCTTGCCATTCTACCAGTCCCTTGTAGAAGAGTTTCTATGAAAAAATATCTGATCACAGGTCCATCAGGCAGTAGGCAATACAGAACATCCTACAGGCCCTGTGGGAGAAAGACACAGTGAGATGTATTTCCCAAGCAGACTGTCATCTGTCATTCCCAAGAGAGTCCATCTTACTGTCAGCCAAGGAAAGTCTTGGTAGTGGTTAGTGAGTTAACGGCTTTTGCCAGAACTCACTAACCACTACCAAGACTTTCCTTGGCTGACAGTAAGATGGACTCTACCCCACAAATCAGTTTCTCACTCCCATGCAGCTCTTGAAGCAGCTGTGATGCAGATGAATCTGCAGTCCACCTCCTTGTTCGCTATGCTTTTACCAAGAAAGTCTGGAAGAGGATGCAAAGGTTGTTGTTGAGGTTAATCACAAACAGTTTTGTTACAGAGGGCTGTCTGATCTACAGGCTGTTCCCAGGGCATAGACCAAGACAAACATCAAACTGCTGCTGGAAGATCATCAGCAAGGTGAAAGACATAATTTGGTCTGCCCAACACTTGTTGGTCTTCCAGTAAAACAAGATGTCCATGAGGGTATGAGGCGAATGGCACATTCCAGGGTACAGTACATGTTAAGGATTGCTATGAAGCTCAGTGCAAACACTGGAAAGGCAATTCTGAAATTTGAGAAAATCTCAATCTCAATCTCTCCCTCTCCCTCCAGAATACCATGCCAGGTTCCACTCTGGTACCTAATAAAGTGACCACTGACTATATAAGACCATTAGACCATAAGATACAGGAGCAGAATTAGTCCATTTGGCCCATCGAATCTGCTCCACCATTTTATTATTTTTAATCTATTTTGCCTCTCAGCCCTATTCTCCTTCTTTCTCCCCATATCCCTTCATTCCCTGACCAATCAAGAGTCTATCAACTTCTGCCTTAAATATGCCCAAAGACTTGGCCTCCACAGCCACCTGCGGCAACAAATTCCACAGATTCAACGGTCTCTGGCTTAAGAAATTACTCCTCATCTCTGTTCTAAAAGGACGCCCTCTATTCTGAGACTGTGTCCTCTGGTCTTAGACTCTCCCACCATAGGAAACATCCTCTCTAAATCCACACTATCGAGGCCTTTCAACATTCGATAGGTTCTAATGAGGTCACCGAACTGAACTGTTGGTCTTCCAATAGAACAGGATGTCCATGAGGGTATTCTGAATAGTCTGAATTCCAGAGACTATAGGCCCAGAGTCATCAACGCTCCTCACATGACAAGCATTTCAATCCCAGAATCATTTTCGTAAACCTCTTTTGAATTCTGTCAGTCTATCTATCTATTGATCTGGATTAAGACATGGGCAAGGCAAAACTGTTGAAAATCATTCAAGATAGAGCAGCTCAGTTCCAGAGTCACCTCTGATTTAGATTTTTTTTCTCTTGGCAACGGAGTGAAATCTTACAGCACAAAAGATCACTTTTCTTATTATCCATAATCAGATCCTGTTAATGTTTGGTTAGTGCACCCCAGCTCCGTATAACTTGCACTTATATTTAACTGGGTCAATCAGTAAAACCTGTGCAACTGCCAAGTAAACATGAACTGTGAAAACAGTCAGCCATCAAAACCAATGAAGAAAATTTTAAAAATCGCCCCTTTCAAAAGGAGACTTGAATTTGAAATAACTGTGAATGACAACAATATTATTGTGCTGTCAGAATGATTTTGTCTTGGGGTCTGCCACTGAAGCATTAGAAGCAACAATCTTAAGATTGAAATTACTATCTTATGTGACATTCCTTTCAACATTTGTTTCCGGTTATCAAATAAGTTTATCTGAAAAGAAAATTCCACTTAATCCTTTCCCTTTAAACAGTGCTTAGCAACTTCATCTGTTACACTCCTAAAACAAACTGGAATTTATCTAAACACATTCAACAAGACCATCATCTCAAATCACATTGGCTCATTAAGTCTTTGGCTTTGATTTGGCTTGTTAACTCTAACAAATCAGTTACATGAGATTCAAAACTTATTTCTGTTAAGCTTTCAATGTATTTATCTCCCAGTTAGTAATGGGGTGGGCTCTGGGATATTTATCCCCTGGTTTAATGTTGAGGTGGGGAAAAGGCTGTCCATTTATGCCGCAGATTTATGGCCATTATCATTAGTCTATAATGGGTTGAACAAGTTAAGCCAAACAGAACTGTGATCTGCTCAGTTTCTGCCTCGTACTGTAGAGCTTGGAATAGAAGCATTCAGAGAGACCTGATCGGTTGGTGCAAATATACTACAATTTCTGGAGAGTTCTGGAGAGTGCGGGAAGAGTAGTACAATTTTGTTAGGTACCTGCACATGTGGGTGTATCGGGTAATGAAAGGGCAGATATGATAGCAAACAGGCACTTACAAAGTTTGAGGTAGATATATTTTGTTAATATGGGAAAATACGAAGCCAAATCTTGTTTCCATCAGTCCAGGGAGGCGCCTTTTGGGAAAGAATAGGAGAGAAGATGTGTGGCTGGCGAGACTGATATTTGGACATATGGGTTTTTGTAAGTTCCCAGATATGGCGGAATATGCCATCATGGTGTGCCACAGATATTCGTTGGAATGTGGGAAGCTCTTTAGGCAATTATTGGGTAGATTTGGGGTGCCTAATTTGCAGGATATTCTGGCATCTGAGGCAGGGATGGTTAAGTCATGTAGGGCTCTGGTGAACTTTTTAATTAAAACAGCTTTGGTAGGTAGGATCTAAACCCCGTAATGGCTCCCTTCATACTCCATTACAATAGGTGGCGGTAATGCACCTTCCTGATAGCTGCGAGTCGCTATTTGCACAAAAGCAGAAGAATGTATTTCACTAACAACATAAGCAAGTGGATCTTAATTCTTCTCCTTCATAGGCAGTCCCTCTAAATTATGACTCTTGCAATGCTTCAGTGCCTAACAAAAAGAAAAGATTTATTCTTTAACTATGAGCTGCACTACAACTCAAGTGGCAAAGCAAGGGTACTTCTCCTAACCTCTTCGACTACCATGCAGATAAACGGTGTTTTCTAACTCAGTATTCTCTACATCCTAGTAAAACTAGGGGTAGAATCAAGACCAGGGAGTTCTTTAGCACCCGGAGGAGCACATTCAACCAAATGATTTAGGGGAAACAACGCACACAAAATGCTGGAGGAATTCAACAGGTCACAAGCAGCATCAATGGCAGAAAAGAAACAGTCTACATTTCAGACCAAAACCCTTTTTTTCAAAAAGATTCCTTCATTTGTTGGTTTCTAAGTGTTGCTGTCAAGGCCACCATTCATTGTACATCCAAAATTCCCTTGAGCAGGCCATGGTGAGACACCACCTAGAAGCAAGACAATACTTGTTTTGGAGGGAGGAAGTGAGTTCCAGAATTTTGACCCAGCAATGGTGAAGGAAGATTGATACATTTCTGAGTCAAAATGGTGTGGTAACCTACATTGTGGTAGTGGTGTTCTATGTGCTCGTCACTCTTGTCCTTAGGAGGAGTTGGAGGATCTGGAGATTGAGTGGTTTGGGTGAATGACGTTAGCGTGTTTTGTAGATGGTACATACTACAGACAAAGTCTCAAAGTTTCCTCTTATTATCAAAGTACGTATGCAGAATACAGCTCTGAATTTCATCTTCTCCAGACAGCCATGAAATACAGAAAAATACAGGAAGTTGTTGAGGCCCCCTCCCCACACAAAAAAGAAAAAGATACAAAACTCGCAAACACCAAACCCCCAACACCTCCCTTGCACAAAAAGTAACAGGTCGCCCACCCAGTTGCGGTTCCTAAAACTTCAAACCCCACACCCCCCAACCTCTCCCTCACACAAAAACTATCAGATTGCCTACCCAGACACAATCAAGCCCCTAACCCCCAAGCTCCTCCCGCACAAAAAAGCAGCGATAATAACATCCAAAACCCAACCCCTCCCTCACCCACGAAAAGTAACATGAAGCCCACCCACCAATCAGCAACAAGAAAGAAAATACAGAAAAACTGAAGGAGACCAATATAAACTACAGACCACACAAATAAGCACGCATGTCTCGGAATTTCATGAAACACCCTCCATCAGCAGCAGTTTGAAGAGTCCTTCCGTGGGGCCTTCATCTGCCGAAAAGCAGCCTCCTAACCTCCGCCCCAACACGGCCTCTCATGGAGAGCAACCTTGTGCCCACGATGGAGGGAAGGAGCATTTCAGATTGTGGATGGAGTACCAATCAATTAGTCTGCTTTGTCCTGAATGCTATTGAGTCTCTTACACCTTGTTGGAGTTGCACTCATCCAGGTAAGTGTGGAGTCCAGCATCACACACAGCCTTGAACCTTGTAGGTACCAGAAAGGCACTGGGGTCTCAGGAAGTGAGTCTCTCTCTTGTCACATAATATCTATCTTCAGACCTGCTCATGTGACATAGTACCACATGGGTAATCCTGTTGAGTCTCTGGTCAACGTTAATCCTCAGGTAAAGGATTCAGCACTGTCAATCCCATTGAACACCATTTGAAACAGACAGTGATGGGCAATGTAATGATGCAAATCGTAACTGCCACAAATCGGGGCATGCCTCATTGGTGTCTGGGTCTTGCTACACACCAGCAAGTTGCTTCACACAAAATAATCCGCAGATGCTGGGGTCAAAGCAACACTCACAACACACTGGAGGAACTCAGCAGGTCGGGCAGCCTCTGTGGAAAAGATCGGTCGACGTTTCGGGCCGGAACCCTTCATCAGGACGAAGGGTTCCGGCCCGAAACGTCAACCGATCTTTTCCACGGATGCTGCCCGACCTGCTGAGTTCCTCCAGCGTGTTGTGAGTGTAGCAAGTTGCTTCAGTTGCTTAGGAGTTAGGAATGGAAAGGAATATTGCGCAATCGTTAGCAAATATCCCCATTTCTAAGTTTATGATAAAGGAACGTCATTGATGAAGTTCAATGGACCTTGGATCCTCTCCTGAGGAACAGCTGCAGTGATACCTTGGAGCTGAGCAGGTAGACACCCAACAATCACAACCATCTTTCTCCCACCACTGGGATACTTTTCCTTTGATAACCTCTGAGGACGTTAAGGAGGTTTGGCAAGTCATCAAACACTCGAATGAACTTTTAATATGTACTGTTGAAAGTAACCTGACTGGCTGTGGCCTGATATGGAAATTCAAATGCACAGGACGCAAGAATCTAGAGAGGGTAGTGGACATAGCCCAATACATCACGTGCACTTCCCTCTCCACCATCAATAGTGTCTACAGGAGGCAATGCCTCCAGATGGCAACACCCTTCCTCAAAATACCACAACATCCACAGCTACCAACGGGTAGAGGTAAAGAAGCCTGAAACCTTACACCACTGTGCTCCAGAATAGCCGCTTCCAACCAATCATTTCTTGAAACAACCAGCTCAAATGTAAATACTATAGCTTGGCAACCTTTATGATCACTTTAATCACTAAAATTGACTTATCTTCTAATTGTGTTCTTTCTTGAAAAAAAATCTGTATAACTTATATTCAGTTTATGTTCTCCTTGTGTATGCTGCTAATCTGATGCTATGTTGCTGTGATGCTGTTTTTTTAAGTAAGAGTTTCATTGCACCTGTCCATATATGAATATGACAATAAACCCGACTTTGATTTTGACTTCAGTTGACCCAAGCCCCTTGCTGCCAAACTCAATCAAACATTGCCCTGCCATCAATCTCGGTTTTAATCCACTCTTAACTCCATGCTAGATCCAGGGCCTGCTGAGGCCCAGAGCCAATGGGTCCTGGAGAAACCTTAAGTGGATACTGGTGAGCAGGCTACTTGATATTTAGTGACACCTTCCACCAGTTTGGTGATGATTGAGAATACGCTGACCAGGTAGTAATTAGCCGGATTGGATTTGTCCTGCTTTTGTCAACAGGCAATCTTGGACAATTCTCCACACTGATAGCCTGAAACGTGCTTTGTAACTGATAGAATCACCTTTACAGTATAATACGTTCCATGCAGGGAGCTGCAGTGGTCTCTTCTAAATACAAGTGAAATATGTCAAAGGATGTTTTACCACCAGTTTGATTGTGTTGTCTAATGGCCTATGATCTTGACCTTGAGCCCAAATTACAGGCCGAAAGTGCTTGATTCTGAAGCTATTTTTTAGGCAAATATTGGGCTCGTGTGTTTGAAGTAACTCAGTCCCCTTCACTTGTCTTGTTGACTTACACAGTATGAAACCATAGCAACTGCTAAAACTGATCTACAATAGCTTTTCACTTTTGATTCATAAATATTTACTTAATCTACAAAGTGATGTAGACAGGCGATTTTTATTTTTTATATTCTCCTCTTCTATTGATCTTACTCATTTCAAAATCTTCTCAGGTACCTTTTTCCATTGTCGTTCCCTTAGATAGAGGGTGCAACAACAACGTTGTTTTATACAGAAGGCTAACATGATATAAACAACTATCATTGATAGAGCACGTCAACACTTCACGGCAGAGTAGCAGACAGCTTTTTTCACAGCACCACGTACAAAGATATTAAAACAACCCAGTCAAAGTGATGGGCTTTTTGCAATTGCCTTAGATGAGGACTGAAAGCCAAAGAGGCACAAAGATTTCGGGCTGGAATTTCAGAGTTTAGGTACAACATTTGTGATCAACTAAGATCAAATATCTTGCAAGCTTGGAGGGCAGGACGAGATCACAGAGATGGAGGACAGGTGTCAACATGGAGAGATCTGAAAAACAGAAGTTTAAAATCTGAGCAATTTGCTCAATAGAAACTTGTACCAGTCAACAAGGGGTGGAACAGCTGGCTATTGATTACCTGACCTCGAGCCTCCTTGAGTGAGTCCTTTCTCAGCTTTCGGTTGGCAATTGCATCTCTAAGTCGAAGGCTGTTACAAAAGTAAGATGCCTGTGTGAAACAGTCTTGAGGGCAAGGTCAGGGCTGTCAGTCTCCCTGTACCTCAGAGCTGGTATGGAGAACTTGCAAGTCCAACAGTACTTTGGTGTGTTGTCACAGACTCCTGTCAATGCGAGATGTTTATTCTTGTAGCACATTATCTTTGTGAATTATGCAAAGGGTAGTAGAGCTGCTATTTCATATCAACACTGGCCTGAGTTCAATCCTCACACTGTCTGTGTGGAGTTTGCATGTTCTCTCAGTGGCCACATGAGTTATCCCTGAGTGCTCCAGTTTCCTGCCACTTTCCAAAGACATGAGATTTGAATTAAAGATTTAAAGATTAGCTTTATTTGTCACACATATATCAAAACATTAAAACATACAATAAAATGCGTTGATAGTGTCAAAATCAAATCAGCAAGGACCTGGAGCAGTCTGCAAGTGTCACCATGCTTTTGGGGCCAACAAGGGTTGGTTAATTGGACACAATAAGTTATCTCTAGTGAGTAGGTGCTGACTCTTGCTGTCCATACATTTCAAAGGGAAAAAAAATTCAATGGTGGAGTCATGCCTTGCACAAAGTATGGTGGCTATGGTCAGCAGATAACAATATTGCTGAAAGACTGGAGGTACATCGAGGACTGAGTTCCTTCCTCATAATGAAGCAGCTAAGCCAGAACTATCCAGTCACTACAAGTCACCATTACTGACACTTTTTTTACTCCAAGTTCATGAAACTATTCAGATTCATGATTATGTTGCCCTGGTGATATTTGAACTCAGATCACTAGTTCCAGCAGTGGTTGTGGGACAATGGATGGTCTATCCACTGTCCATTCCACAGACCCAGTTCTTTAAGTTACTCCCATTAGTAATGGCCTCTGTCAAGCCAACCACTGAGAAAAAGTAGAAACTGCAAATAATGTCCCCAACATAAAATTCAGTAGGATTATTAAAGCTGAAATCAAAGGATTTTATTTCATCGTGGAACACTAAAAAAGTTAATCCCTTAAAAAGTAAATCCACTCATCACCTGAAGATGTAGTCATGGACATAACAGCATGGAAGCAGACTCTCGGACCAAACTGCTCCATGTCAACCAAGATTCCAATCAAAGCAATTCCCATTTGCCTGTGTTTGTCCCATATTTCTCTAAGCCTTTCTAATCCTTGTTCCTGTCCAAGTACCTATTAAATGTTGTTGGAAGATATGGATGTATGATATAGGTGCTAGTACTGGCTGTATGGCATCTTATCCCAACTCCAGCATTCTTGTCCTCAGCTTCACTCTCCTGCCAGATCCCTGTAGCTCCCGATTCCTCCATAGACAACAAACCTGTTTCTCTCATTCTTCGATTATTCTGTCTGCCAGGATCTCTGCAGTAGAAAATGCCAACGATTTGCTACCATCTGAGATATTAAAATCTTCCTATTCTCCTTTCAAAGTGGGTGAACCCTTATACTAAGCCTCATCATTCCAGATTCCCCTATGAAGGGAAACCTCCAACGTTAACTGCATCAACTTCCTTCACAATTTTACATTTAAATAAGATCACCTCCCATTCTTCTATACTGCAATAAGTACAAGGCCCAACCTACTCAAGATTTCCTCATGAGGTAACGTTTCCTCTTGGTACTCAATTGAAATTTCCCTGAATTGCCTATAATTTAAGCATTTCCCTCCTTAAAGGAGACTACATCAGTATGTACAGCAATGTGAAATTGCAAAAATAATCAGTGCACAATAAAATAACTGAGCTTTATTTCCTGACCTCTACCAATCTTAATTCTGCATCTGCTACAACTTCACTGGAATGTTATCAAACATACGAATAAGTCAGTGTTTTTCTCACTTTTTAACTCCTTACTTCCAATCACCAAAGAAGGGCATATAACTAGGTTTCACAAAGCACAGCAGCAACAAAGACAAAAAGAAATGAACTATATTCATTCTGTGGCCTTCGATGGTAATTGATTCTCCATTAAAAAAAAGCTGTTCCTGCTGCTTTGTTCATCCTTATTCTGACTATACAACACTGGCTAAATGGACCCAGAAGAAAGCCATTCAAATGTGCAATGGCCCCTGTTACAATCAGAGACCAAGCAAGCAAACACAGACCAATGCCCCTGCTCAAGGTCAGGGGTCAGACACAGTAAGGGGTAGAGGTCACACAAGCCACAGGGGAAGTAGTATGTGCAATATATGGATACCACCAACATGACACAAAACTTCATTCCAAAACTATCAACATATACACATAGGTTTGAAATGAGAAAGAGTAGATTTTAAGATGCTTCATAATACCTCTTCCAACAAAGATATTCTCAGTACACGGAATATAGCACAGGAACAGGTTCTTTGGCCCATGATGTTGTATCAAACTACTTAAGCTAGTAGATGGTTAGCTGCACATGGTCCAAATCCCTCCATTCTCTGCATATTGATGTGCCTGTCGAAGAACCTCTATAATGCCTCTGTCGTATCTGCTTCCACAACCATGTTTGGCAGCACATTCCATGCACCTACCACTCTCTGTGTAAAAATACTGCCCCACTCATCTCTTTTAAACTTTCCCATCACCTTTAATGAATGTCTTCTAGAATTAGACATAGCGATCCCGTGAAACAGATACTGGCTGTCTACCCTATCAATGTCTCTCATAATTTTATGAACTGCTACCAGGTCTCCCCCCAGCTTCCACCACTTCAGAGAAAACAACCAAGTTCGTTCAACCACTCCTTTTAGCTCATTCCTTCTAATCCAGGCCGCATCCTGATAAAACACAGAACGTTGGAGGAACTCAGCAAATCAGGCACATCTACGGAACATCTATAAACAGTTCAAGCAACACACATCAAAGTTGCTGGTGTACGCAGCAGTCCAGGCAGCATCTCTAAATTTTCAGATCTCCCCCTCCCCCTCCCACTTTCAAATCTCTTACTAGCACTTCTTTCAGTTAGTCCTGACAAAGGGTCTCGGCCCGAAATGCCGACTGTACCTCTTCCTACAGATGCTGCCAGGCCTGCTGCGTTCTCCAGCAACTTTGATGTGTGTTGCTTGAACTTCCAGCATCTGTAGATTTCCTCGTGTTTGCATCTATAAACAGTTGATGTTTCTGGCTGAGACCCTTCATTGAGAGTGGAAAGGATGGAGACAGAAAACTAACGTGACTTCTCTGAAGACACAAATGGGGGAATTCTTGAATGAGGAGACATAATTTCAAGATAAGAGGTTTGTCATTTAAAATCAAGATATTTAGAAATTTCTTCTCACAGTGGTGAATGTCTTGAATTCTTTACCCAAAAGACTTGTGAAGGATAGATTATTAGAAGTACTTAAAGTGGAGTTAATTTTTTCTTTGAATGACCGGGGGTGATTGACAGTGATGGAGATGTGACATACAGGAGGAGATGAGGCCTGTTGTAAAATCAGCCATAATCCATCTACCTAAAGGCCTCAAAATACATTTATAGCTCATAATGAAATATATAATCTGACTATTGGAAGGCTTTCCAAAGACAAAACACTACAAGGAGAGCTTTTACTATAAAAACTATAAAACCAGAGGCTTTTGGTTGAACTGGGAACATGAGACACATGATATCCCAGCTGACAGCTCAATCAAAGATCCTGTTGATAAGACTAAGTTCATGAAAGCCTCACTTGCCTTAGGCAGCAACAAACCACTCCAAACATAATTCTGTAAAGAAACATGTCAGCTACCAATTTGAACAAGCATCTTCATATTTTGTTCATTAAGCAACCTGCCAAGCACTGAATAAGATTTGATTAATCTCCCCACTTATACCTAGTTTCTTGAGTACCCAAATATAGCCATGATAGACAACCTCCTTGCCTTACTAAGCTCACTACATGCAACGCCATCCAAGTGTGCATTTGTTTTCCTGAGCAAATGCCAATGCCACCATGAATATTGGCCCAATGAATATCATATCTAATAATTAAGTTTGATTAGAAAATCAATGATGAGTGCACCATGACAAGAAAATTATGTAAAACAGAAGGAAAAATATTCAAGTTTATTGTCATTTCTCATGCATGCATGTATACCACCAAACAAAACAACATTCCTCTGGACTAAGCTGCACCACGCAGTATATATAACACACACAACACATAAAGTCAGAATCAGGTTTAATATTGCCGGCATATGTCACGAAATTAGCTGTTTTCATGCAGCAGAACATTGCAATACATTGTAATAAAAACTATAAATTAGAATAAGAAGTATATATTTTGAAGAAGTATATAAGTAGTGAATAAAGAGGAGGAAAAATACTGAGGAAGTGCTCATGGGTTCATTGTCCATTCAGAAATCTAGTGGCAGAGAGGAAGATGCTGCTCCTGAAATGTTGAGCATGTGTGTTCAGGCTCCTGTACCTCCTCCTTGATGGTAGCAATGGGAAGAGGGCATGTCCTGGGTGATGGGGGTCCTTAATGATGGATGCTGCCTTTCTGAGCTACTGCCTTTTGAAGGTGTCCTGCATGCCGAGGAGGCTATGCCCATGATGGAGCTGGCTGAGTTTACAACTTTCTGCAGCTTTTTCCAATCCTTTGCAGTGCTCCCCACCCCCCGTACCAGACGGTGAAGCAAACAGTTAGAATGTTCTTCACCGTACATCTGTAAGAAACCTGCGAGTGTCTTTGATGACATACAAATTCTCCTCAAATCCCTAATGAAATATAGCCACTGTCGTGCATCCTTTGTAACTACATGTAATTGCATCAAATTGGTGGGCCCACGATAGATCCTCAGAGTTGTTACCACAAATAAATTAACAAATAATAAGATGCGCTTACAACACATTAAAAAGTAGACAGAATAATGCCACGGCCACTTCACACATGGTGAGACCTGAGAGGTGGTAGGGAGTTCAAAAGTCTCATGGCTTTGGGGAAGACACTGTTTCTCATCCTAATAGTCCTTGTCCTAATGCAACAGTACCTCCTACTGATGGGAGGGGGTCAAAGAGACTGTTGGTCCGATGGGGTAGATCACTGACATTACTAAGTGTCCGGCATACACAGCGCTCCTGGTATATACCTTGGATGGGTGGAAGAGAGACCCTGATGATTCTCACAGCAGTATTTGTAATCCTTTGTAGGGTTTTGCAGTCAGATGTCTTGCAATTCCCTTACCAGATGCTGGTCAGGAAACTCTCAATGGTGCTGCTGGAAAAATTGGTTAGATTGGGAGGTGGGGGGGGAGGGGGTAAGATCCTTGTTCACCTCAATCTCCCCAGGAAGTGGAGACACTGCTATGCTTTCCTGACAAAAGATGTGGTGTTGAGGGACCAGGTTAGATTGTCCGTCATGTGCACTCCCAGAAACCAGGTGCTCCTAACTCTCTCCACAGAGCCGCTATTTTTGTGCAGTGAGGAGTAGTGAGCCTGAACCTTCCAAAAGTCCATGTTGTCCAAGTTTAGTGTTTTCGATGTTGACTGTCATTAAAAAACTATTGAATTAAATGAATGTTGTAAATAAATATTGAAAACGTCAGACAATATCTTTGGTGGGAGAAGCAAAGTTTCAGGCTAATGACCTACCATCAGAATTAATGGCCATTATAGAAACATAGACATAGAAACATAGAAAATAGGTGCAGGAGTAGGCCATTCGGCCCTTCGAGCCTGGGCACCGCCATTTATTATGATCATGGCTGATCATCCAACTCAGAACCCTGCCCCAGCCTTCCCTCCATACCCCCTGACCCCTGTAGCCACAAGGGCCATATCTAACTCCCTCTTAAACATAGCCAATGAACTGGCCTCAACAGTTTGCTGTGGCAGAGAATTCCACAGATTCACCACTCTCATCTCATTATCACTATTATCATTATCATCTCATGTACTTCGTATCTGCAGGCAGGAAAATATTCTAAATATTCTGCTTTGGAGAAAGGATTCCATTGTCCACTTACATGATACTGATACATCAACAGTGACAAGAAAGGACAGCACATAACTTAAAGGTGCAACCATGCACCATTGAGGATCTTGTCACATAAAACACAAGGTATTTTGAGAGATTGGGAGAAGTTGAAATCAAAGGCCACTACTGAGCCTGGGTTAGTTATTGTAGTGCAAAATGGTCAAAGTGATCGCAGTGTTGACACCCTGAGGTAGGGATAAGTGCTGTGCCACAAGAAATAAATGATTAAAAGAAAGCAGCTGTGCTTGAATCTGCTGGTGTAGGATTTCAGGCTTCCATGCTTGCTGCCTGATGATAGCTGTTAGAAGCTGGCATAGGCCAATGATGGGCTTCTTTGATGATGGATGTTCTTGAGGCAGCCTCTCACACAGATACACCAGTACTGGGGAGGGATGTGCCCGTGATGTAATGGGTTGAGTCTACTACCCTCTGCAGCTTCTGATCTTCCTGCATATTCAAATTGCCATGTTAGCAGACCACAAGAGATAAGAGCAAAATCAAGGCATTCAAACCGTCGAGTCTGCTCCACCATTCAATCATGGATGAGTTATTTTCCCTCTCAACCCCATTCTCCTGCCTTCTCCCCATTACCTCCTGATGCTCCTACTAATCAAGAAGCAATCAACATCCGCCTTAAGTAAACCCAATAATATTTGGAGGGCGGAGCCTAGTCAAGATGGCACTAAACGGCGACTCCTTTGCTTACATCGTCGGAAGCAGCTCTATTTCCATCCTTAATATCTCTCTGTTTCCCTTCAGGGTTCTTTTGAAGACCCTGACCTGGAGTTACACGCTGACTTTGGTTCTTTGCAGGAATGGGACCCGCTCTCAGGATATCACGACTGTCATGGGAGCTGGAAGATCTTTGGCTGTGTGCCCAGAAACCTGAGACCTTTGGGCACAGGTCTCAGAAAAAGTGCTACATCATAAACCAGCAAATTGTTTGTTATGTCCCCCCTCTCGCTGTGAAACGGAGACATCTCTTTCTCCTTTATTACAGAGAGAGAGGACCTGTGGTATGTCAAGTACCCGGTGAATGCATGGTCTTTGGAGTACTGCAAGTCTTTGTCTTTGCTGACGCTTGAGTGCTCGGTGATGGGTGCCAATGTCTTTTTTTCGCTGGTGGGGGGAGGGGGGGATTGTTGCTTGCTGCCGCTTACGCACAGGAGGGAGGAGAGCTGGCGGGGGGGACTTTGGGGTTCTAACATTTAACTGTCATTCATTCTTTGGGACACTCCTCTGTTTTCGTGGATGGTTGCAAAGAAAAAGCATTTTAGGATGTATATTGTATACATTTCTCTGACAGTAAATGTACCGTTGAAAGCTTTGAAACCTCACCTTTGAAACCTCCTCCACAGCCGTCTCTGGCAATGAATTTCAGGGATGGTGGTGAAAGCAAACAAAATAGTGGATTTAGGAGGCACTTAGATAGACAAATGACATGAAAGGATAAGGATCGTTTGCAGGCTGATGAGATTAATTTTGTTTGTTCTTTTGCAGTATTGAACTATTTTTCTAAGAAAATGGCTTTGGTGTACGATTAGGGAAGGTGAAAGATTGGTGATTGCTGTACACTCAGTCAGCCAATGGACCAGTTTTGGTGCTGTAAAGTCCCACGCTTCTAAAGCATGGAAGAAGAAAGATAAAGGAGGAGAACACAGAAACTCAAGGAGGTGCTGACGACAGGAAGAAGAAACATTGAAAGCAGAATGAAGAAATTCTGATCCTGTAAACAACATACACACAGCACCAGCACAGCAGCTTCAAATAGTCATAAGTGCATCCCCAGTACAACTTCAATTTAATCCTGATTCAAACTCAATTAAAACTTGCTTGGCTCAGCTGCCAAGAAAGACTGAACTTGGCTGCATTGAGTTCATGTCAATCTACTGCATTGCGACAATCGGCAATTCCAACATCCTCCCGCAATAAAAGAATATCTTGCAGCTTATTTTAGGTCTGGGTAATGTGTGGACATCTACAGCCTGGGATAGAACAGTTCAGCTATTTAGAGAGACTGGAGAAGGTACATAGGTCTGGCATCTTTACAGGAGAGGCTAAGATGGGGCATGATCGTGGTTTATAAACTTTTTATGGGGCATAGCTATGATAGATGGCAGAAAACCTTTCCCCATATTAGAGGTAGATAAAACTAGAGGGTATAGGATTAGGGTAAGGAGAAGAGATTCAGAAGGGAGATCTTCCTAACCCAGAGTGGAACGCATTGCCTGAAAGACTGGTTGAAGCCGGGTCACGGACAGCATTAGGAAGTGCCTAGATCAGTGGTTCCCAATCTGGGATCCACGGAGCGCTTGCTTAATAGTATTGGTACATGGCATAACAAAGGTTGGGAATCCTGGGAGTCCTGACGAAGGGTCTCGGCCTGAAACGTCGACTGCACCTCTTCCTAGAGATGCTGCCTGGCCTGCTGCGTTCACCAGCAACTTTTATGTGTGTTGTTGGGAATCCTGGGTTTAGATGAACACTTAAGTCACTTAGACAGTGAGGGCTATGGATTAAGTGCTGGATGGTGTGGTTAATAAGGAAGGGTGCCCACTGGTCAGCATGTGTGAAGTGAGCCAACTGACCTGTTTTCCTTCGGTACAAATCTATGAATCTTTGATACAATTCAGCAACATTTTGAAAAGCAAGAGTTTGAAGGGCTTTGGGGAACAGGTGAAGGAGTTGGTAGGTCTTTCAGAGAGCCAGCAAAGTCCTGATGTGCCAAATGGCATTCACCTGTGCCATATGAGCCTAAAGAGAGGTGAACAAAAACCAAGTGATTTTGGAACTGGTCCAAGGAGGTGAAGCATGATGTTTGGAAAAAGAAGACCAGTAGTGGTGACCAGTTAGTACATCATGAAACTCTTCCAGTCAAAATGGGGCAGGACATAGGATTGGTGAAGGTCAGTCAAAAAAGAGGTTAAAGTCTACTGATTCAATTACTACCATTCTCCGGCATCATTTCCACATGCTTGTAGTGGAGAGTATACTGACTGGCTGCATCACAACCCAGTAAGGAAACACCAATGCCCTTGAATGGAAAATCCTACAAAAAAGTAGTGGATGCAGCCTAGTCTATCATGGGTAAAGCACTCCCAGCCATTGAACACATCCATATGAAATGGAATCACAGGAAAGCAGCATCTATCATCAGGGATCCCAGCCACCCAGGACGTGCTGTCTTCTTGCTGCTGCCATCAGGAACAAGGTACAGGAATGTCAGGACTCACACCACCAGATTTAGGAACAGTTACTACCCCTCAACATCAGGCTCCTGAACTTCACTTGGCCCATCTTTGAAATATTCTCACAACTAACGGACTCGCTTCCTCTAACATTCTCAGTATTTATTGTTTATTTACTTATTATTAGTATTTCTTCTTTTTCAATTTGCAGTTTTTATCTTCTAAACTTTGGTCGAACATCCTAGTTGACTGGTCTTTCATTGATTCTGTTATGGTTATTATTCTATAGATCTATTGAGTATGCCCACAAGAAAATGCATCTCAGTGTTGTATATGGTGACATAGATGTACTTTGATAATAAATTTACTATGAACGTTGAGTTTCCATTTCAGTTATTTCTGAGTTCCTTTGTAAATCATTATGAAACCTGTTTTAACCAGACTTTCAGGCAGTACATTCCAGATCATAACACCTCCACACATTAACAGCATTCCAACTCTGGTTCTATCACCAGTTCCCAAACACATGAAATCTACTTCCATTCATCAATGGAGATTGTTCCTATTTTCTCAATCAAAAATTTACAATGGTACATTATTAAATTTCTCTTCAACCTTTTCCACAGTGAAGAGGACCATCCTAGGCTGTTTTGTGTCTCCTCAAATCTGATGTCTCCCACTGTGAACACCAATTTAGCAAACGCCCTTTGCAACCTCAATGAGGTCTTACTATTGTGCAGTTTCAGCTTAATCATTCTTTTACAAGTATTTTGCAATACCTGCTATACTCTGGCCCTCTAGTTGTAAAATTAATAATCCTCTATTAAAACACATGGAATGATTGTCATCAAGTACCCATTTACAATAACTTTCCACTAATTCCTTTCTATTTTCCTCAAACTCCCCTCAATTTCGCCATAGATTCTACCACTCAGCTACACGCCATCAATCTACATGTTTGGGATGTAGGAGAAAACCAGGGTACCAAGATGGAACCTATGCAACCACAGGGAGAACATGCAAACTCCACACAGACAGCACCTGGGGTTAGGACTGAGCCAGATCACTGGAGCTTGAGGCAGTAGCCTTATCAGATGTGCCACTGAGTGTACGGATCACTGACGTAGCAGGAAAAGTGGAGCAGAATATTATTACTGCATCAGGCCTGACACCAGGCACCTAAACCCAAGCTCTATCATCCTAAGGACTACAGAGAGTAAAGAGAAAAGCTTCCTTAGGGGAAAGATAACATCATCAACAACACATAGCAATACCTGGCATAGCACTTCTCAAAATGGGGCTTCTGGGAACCTTAAGTCTCCAATAGGAGCAAGCAAAACTTTGATGAAAATGGAGGATGAACCTCTTGTATTATTCACCCACCCTGACTTCTGCCTCACTTGTGGAAGAATCAACAGGTCCCACATCTATACCCTTAACCACCTCAGAACCATTTCAGATTCCACAAAACTGGAGTGCTCATCCTCAATCCCAAGAGATTTTAGTAGGAAAAGATCCTCCACAAATTAAAACAATGGTCACAGTTCACTGGCTGCAAAATTTTGGGGTGTCCTAGGGTGTGAAAAGTGCTAACAACCGCAAATACTTTCTTTCAGAGCAGGAGGTCCTTGTTTTTTTTAAGAAAAGGCATATCTTCTTTCAGATCTTTTTGTGTCAACAACCTCCTGCAGTACTGCCATCAAAACAAGAATGGATTAATCTGGCTATCTGCTAGTGAACCAGTCGCTATAAACTATGAACACGCTGCCAAGTTTATTCCAGCAATACCAGTCAGAAATACGAGATTGTTCTATAATGACCAAATCCATTAGTTTCGTCTCTCAATCTGCTCTGAGCCATTTATTAAAACACATACGTAACACACATGCACCCTCCCTCAAATGTTTCTATATTCGGCACATTTGTCCCTTATATATGATGTTTTTTTACAAGAGGATTTTAATTGCTCCATCATTATTAGAAACATAAATCACTTTAGCTATCTGATCATAGATAAATGCCAGTGTTGGCAAGTATTAATCAATAGCAAACCAGCACTATATTTGATGGGAGTCACAATGAGATAATCAAGCAGGCCGAGTTGGTATATCTAGTTGGTAACAACTTGAACAATTAACTGGCTTGAATAAATGACTCCACCTCAAACACAAAAGATAATTACAGGAAGCAGAGTGGAATCAGTTCATTTTTTCAGAAAACTGTAAATGACAGATGTATTGAAAATAAATAAAATAATTCTCTGCCTTTCATCTTAGCCCAAGTTACACTTTTTTCTGGGCTCCTTCCTGTGGAGTTCTCCAAGGATGAACAGCTGATGTTTCAAAACAACAGAGATCAGTTGGCATCCACGACGAAAGATTCTGGGATATCCACTCAGGCCAAAAGCTGCTCCAATTAGTTCATGTTTCACTCTCAGCCTGTCTTGTTCTTTAATTCGTTAATGGATTGAGGACATCACTGTATGGGTTAGTATTCATTGTTCATCCCTAATTGGCTAATTAGCTCCTGAACTAAATGGCTTGTTAGGATAGTTCCATAAAACCATACAATATAGGAGCAGAAATGGGCCATTCAGCCCATCAAGTTTTCTCCATTATTCAAACACGGCTGATCTTTTTTCAACTCCTTCTCCCTGTAACGCATAACCCCTTTGCCAATCAAGAATCTATCAATGTTTACCTTAAGTACACCAAATGACTTGGCCTCCACAGCCTTCTGTGGCAACCAATTCCATTGATTCACCACCCTCTAACTGAAGAAATTCTTCTCAGTTTTAAAAGGACATCCCTTCATTCATAGAGTGTACCTTTCTAGGCTCTTCTACTAATAAAACACCTTCTTCATGTCCACTCTACCCAGGCCATTTAGTATCAGTAGGCTTCAACGAGATGTCCTCCTCATCCTTGTGAATTCCATTGAGGTCAGACCTAGAAACATCAAATGCTCCTTATATGTTAAACGTTTCATTCTTGGAATTATTCTTGTGAATCTCCTCTAGATCCTCTTCAGGGTCAGCACATCCTGTCTTTGATACAGAGCCAAAATTGCTCACAATATTCCAAATCTTGTCTGACAAACACCTCAGCAGTCCATCCTTGCTTTAATATTTCAGTCCTCTTGAAATGAATGCCAACAATGCACTTACCTTCTTCACTCAACCTTCAAGTTAACCCTGAGAAAATACTGAACCAGGACTCCCAAGGCCCCTTGCACCTCTCATTTTGAATGTTCTCCCCATTTTGAAGAGTCCACACCTTATTCTTCCTCCCAAAGTGGATAACGCCACACTTCCCCACTCTGTATTCTTTCTGCCCCTACCGGTCCCTCGCCCTCCTGATACTGTCCGCAA
Source organism: Mobula hypostoma (assembly GCF_963921235.1). Classification (NCBI taxonomy): domain Eukaryota; kingdom Metazoa; phylum Chordata; class Chondrichthyes; order Myliobatiformes; family Myliobatidae; genus Mobula; species Mobula hypostoma. The sequence continues at coordinate 48,718,606 of NC_086101.1, forward strand.
ATGTGGCCACAATGCCATGAGTTCCATTAGCACATTAAGTGCTGTTGCAGTCCCACCAATGACCTCTGCAGAACTCTTCCAGTCACCAGCAGCCACCCTGAAAAGGACTTCTTTATCCCCACTCTCTGACTTCTGCCAATCAACCAATCTTCTATCCATGCTAGTACCTCACCTCGAACACCATGGGCTCTTACCTTGTTGAGAATTTCAGATGGCAGCTAAGAGTCCACTGCATTAGTACACCTGAGTCACACACACATCAGGCAGGTAGGTATCACTGATTTCTTTCTTTAAAGCTATTTTTTTTAATCAAAGTCCAAATTTACTTAATGACTTGACTTTTAATGCTAACTGCTGTGATGGGATTTCATCTTGGTGTTTCTCTGCTAACAGTTCAAAACATAGCTCCATGTTATTCTGGTCTATGAAACCAGATGGTGAGCAAACTCAGCAGGTCCAGGATTATGGGGATGCAAAAGGTGCAAGCTAACATTCTGTGTCAAGACCCTCCATCAAGGTAGCAAAATGTTGCCCGTAAAAAGCAGCTGGAGGGGGAGGGGGGAACATGTTGGGAAAGAACCTGAAGGTCATAGGTGAAGCCAGATGAAGAGTGGATGATGAGTAGATGAAATAGGTGGAGGAGGGAAGTGGGATTCCTGGACAATTACGTAACAGAATCAGATGGGCAGATGGAACCAGGTGGAACAAGGCATGGGAAAGATGAACAGAAGGAAAAGAAAAGTAGTTGGACAAGTGAGTGTGTGTGGGAGGAGAACACTGGATTATCTGAAACTGAAAAATTCAACGTTCATACCACTAAGTTGCAAGAGAACCAAGTGGAACACAAAGTCATACTATGATCCAGTGATAATTTCCAGCACTTGCTTTTCTTATTTAGTATTTCTAGCATAAGCTCCATGTACCTATCTAAGACCCTACTGTATCCACTTCTACCACAGTAGCTGGCAGTGCATTCCATGCATCCACAACTCTCTGTGTGAAAAGTTTATCTCTGACATTTCCCCCTGTACCCACTTCCAAGCAACTTAAAACCATGAACCCTTGTGTTAGCCATTTCAGCCCTGGGAAAAAAGCCTCTAGCTATCCACACAATCAGTACCTCTCATCAACTTATACACCTCTATCAGGTCACCTCTTATCCTCCGTCACTCCAAGGAGAAAAGGCTAAGTTTACTCAACCTATTCTTATAAGGCACACTCTCCAATTCAGGCAACATCCTTGTAAGTCTCCTCTGTACTCTCTCTATAGTATCCACATCCTTCCTGTAGTGAGGTGACCAGAACTGAACACAAGTACTCCAAGTGGGGTCTGACTAAGGCCTTATATAGTTGTAACATTACCTCATGGTTCTTGAACTCAATCCCATGGTTGATGAAGCCATGACACCATATGCCTTCTTAACAACACTGTCAACCTCCACAGCAGCTTTGAGTGTCCTATGGACATGGACCCCAAGATCTCATTGATCCTCCACACTGTCAACAGTCTTACCATTAATATTATATTCTGAATTCAAATTTGACATACCAAAATGAACGACTACATACTTAACTGGACTGAACTCCGTCTGCCACTTCTCAACCCAGTTCTGCATCCCATCAATGTCCAGCCGTAACCTCTGACAACCCTCCAGACTGTCCACAACTCCCCCAATCTTTGTGTCATCAGGAAACTTACTAACCTACCCTTCTACTTCTTCATCCAGCTCACTTTAAAAAATCACAAAGAGGAGGGGTTCTAGAACAGATCCCTACAGAACATCACTGGTCACCGACCTCCATGTAGAATACAAACCATCTACAACTACCCTTTGCCTTCTGTGAGCAAGCCAATTCTGGATCCACAAAGCAAGAGTTCCTTGGATCCCATGCCTCCCTACTTTCTGAATGAGCCTTGCATGGGGAACCTTATCAAATGCCTTACTGAAATCCATATACACAACATCCACTGCTCTACCTTCATCAATGTGTTTTGTTACATCCTCAAAGAATTCAATTAGGCTCATAAGGCAGAGTCTGCCCTTGACAAAGCCACGTTGACTATCCCTAATCAGATTATGTCCCCCTCAAAATGCTCATAAATCCTGCCTCTCAGGATTTCTGCAACAACTTGCCCACCACTGAAATAAGACTCACTGGTCTATAATTTATTGGGTTAGCTCTACTCCCTTTCTTGAACAAGGGAACAATATTTGCAAGCCTCCACTCCTCTGGTACTTCTCCAGTCCCTGTTGATGATGCAAAGTTCATCGCTAGAGGCTTAGCAATCTCTTCCCTCACTTTCCACAGTACCCTGGGGTATATCTCGTCTGGACCTGACGTCTTAACTAACGTAATGCTTTTCAAAAGCACCAGCACATCCTCTTTCTTAATGTCTATAAGCTCAAGCATTTCAATCCACTGCAAGTCATCCCCACAATTGCCAAGGTCCTTTTCCCTGGTTAATACTGAAGCAAAATATTTATTAAATATCTCCGCAACCATCTCCGCAACCTCCTCCGACTCCATGGACACTTTTCCACTATCGCACCTGATTAGTCCTATTCTCACGCGGCTCATCCTGGTTTTCCTTAATCCTGCTCGCCAAGGCCTTCTCATGGCCCCTTCTAGTTCTCCTAATTTCATTCTTAAACTCCTTTCTGGCAACTGTGTCATTTTCTAGAGCTCTGACAGTACTTAGTTTCTTGAAACTTTTTTTAAGCTTTTCTTTTCTTCTTAACTAGATTTTCTATATCCTTTGTACACCATGATTCTTTTACCCTACCGTCCATTCCCTGCCTCAATGAAACATACCTATGCAGAGTGCCATGCAAATATTCCCTGAACGTTTACCACATTTCTGCCGTGCATTTCCCAGAGAACATCTGCTCCCAGTTTATGCTTTCAAATTTCTGCCTCATAACATCATATTTCCCCATACCCCAATTAAATGTTTTCCCAAATTGCCTGCTCCTATCCCTCTCCAATGCTATGGTAAAGGAGATAGAGTTGTGGTCAGTATCTCCAAAATGCTCTCCCACCTAGAGATCTGACACCTGATCAGATTCATTTCCCAATACCAGATCATGTACAGCCTCTCCTCTAGTTGGCTGATCTACAACACTCATAACAAACTCCACACCATCCAAACCCCTTGCTCTACAGAGATCACCCATCATAACAGCCTTATTGTTATAGCGCCATTTCCAGAACCTGCCTCCCTATGTGCTCCTTGATGTCTCTGTTACCATTGGCAGGTCTATAAAAAATACCCAGTAGAGATATTGCCCCCTCCTGTTTCTGACTTCCACCCACACAGACTCAGTAGACAATCCCCCCATGACTTCCTCCTTTCCTACAGCCGTGATACTATCCCTGATTAGCAATGCCACACCCCCACCTCTTTTGCCTCCCTCCCTGTCCTTTTTGAAACATCTAAAGCCCGACACACTCAGCAGCCATTCCTGTCCCTGAGACATCCAAGTCTCCGTAATGGCCACAACGTCACAGTTTCACGTATTGATCCATGCTCTAAGTTCATCTGCCTTGTTTATGATACTCCTTGTATTAAAACAGACACATCTCAAACCATCTGGCTGAGTACACCTTTGCTCCATCATCTGCCTAACCTTCCTCACAAACTCCCTACAAGCTGTCTCTACTTGTGCGCCAACCACCTCATCCTCTGCCTCTCCACTTTGGTTCCCAACCCTCTGTAAATCTAGTTTAAACCATCTACAATAGCATTAGGTGGTACAGGAGCCCAAGTACCCATATCTCAAGGTCCAACGACTGCTTCTTCCCCACTATCATCAGCTCATGAGCTGACCTGAAAAATCTTAATGCTGTCTCAGACCGTATTTATTTTCCTCTTTCTCAACTTGTTTATTAACTTGTCAACTATCAACTATTATTAACTATCAATTTGTCTCAATATGTTTGTTTCATCATGTAGCTAAGAGTGTAATTTATATTAACTTATGTCCTGTTTGTAATGCAAAAAACTAATTCTCATGTGTATGCATACCAGTGACAATAAACTAACTTGAACTTAATTGAGTCTAACATCTTTCCTGGACATGAATGCCAAGTGGTGCATACCGTAATCAGAATCATAGAATTGTTACTGCAGTAGTCAACCCATCACTTCTATCCTAGATACTGACACAAGGCCTTCCTTTTACTCTCCGTCTGAAACTTCACACTTCACCAAATGGAACTTTAGTGCTATGTGAGGCTTTTTCTTAATCTTTTGTTGAACGTAATGTTTCATGGACCCCTCTTTATTTTGAATAAAGATGTAATATCTGCATTGTTCATGGTTTGTACAAGTAATTATGCAGGATGTTTTAATCCCATATATACAGTGAGTGGCACCATCACTTCAAAAGGAAATGTACTGGAGAAAGCTGCATCATTCTGTAGAAAGAGGAAAACAAAAAGACCCCACAAGGTGGAAGGGCACAGATCTTATGTCTCTTATCAGCACCTGATTATATGTTTATCACTGAGAAGAGAAGGATTAGAACATCCCCTCAGGAAAGAGGGATCATTTGAAGGAACCGGAATAACCAGATAGCTCAGTAAAACTTTCTGAAGAAAAAACAAATCAGATTGAGCATAAGGAATAACTTGACAGCAGCCTCTCCTGGGGGTAATGGGGGGGGGGGGTAGCTGGTAGGGAACGTGTGGTGAATATCCAATAGAGAAACAAAATAGTTAAAATTAACAGGAGAATGTGGTCAAAAAAACGAAGGATGCCACACCAATAACAATCACGGGATTAAAGAAAATGTTGGAAAATCAATGTAATGGATAATCCTCAGAATACATTAGAAGTATCAGTGGTATCAAAATGATGGAGGCTTAAATGCAAATACTACACACTGCCATGAGTTTTGAGTAGCACTCCTCATACTCCACACATTGGCTATGTTGCAATTGTGCTTTTAGAGACCAAGTGTGTCAGTAAGTGGTTCCTTGATAAAAACATCACAGTCATGTTCAGTCCTGGCATTATCCAAGATCAACAGGCATGAATTGTGTTTAACAAGTATTACCATATACATTGGCCAAGTGCAGTAATGGAATTCTAATTGTTTTCCATAATAGACATTTTCAATGGACATAATGCACCATAATGGAATCTGGATCCCTGCACTTATTTTACTATTCAACCACTATCCAGAGCCAGGATAGGTCCTGTCCTGATCTCCTTTACTTTTAGCTGCGTTTTAATGTTCTATCAAGTATACTATTGCTTTTGGGTGAGATCATTTGAAGGGTGAGTCTCTGTCCTCGATGCACATTCCTGATGCCTCAGCAAGGGTTGTGAACCTGAGCCAGACTGGACTGGGATAATACCAGCAGGAACTCGACTGCTGCAGTGAGCTTTGAGTTTCTTGTACCCATGAGGGAAAAATGATCGAATTCCATTGCTGATGAGAAATCGTGGACCTGAAGCATTAATGCTCCCTCTACAGATGCTGCCTGATCTACATGTGCTTCCAGTATTCTCAGTTTTCTTAATCTGTGTGAGCTAATTAGAGTTTCCACTATTATGTGGTTGTTCCTTCCAGCTCGTACCCTATCTAGAGTCAGCTATGGCTGAGTAGGTAGCAGTATTCTGTACCCCCAGGCAGATAGCTGTAGATTCAAGTCCCAATCAAGAGACTTAAACACAAAACCCTGGACTGATTCTGCAGTCTATATTTGGCTTTGCTGTAAAGTGTTTATTCTATCTCGTAAACTGCATATGCGCCAAATGCTATAAATCTCTTAAAATTCATTAACAGTCAAATGTGCAAATCATTTTGTCATTATAGTGAGTACAACTCTGAAATAGTAATCATGTGGTATTTATAAGGATCACTTTTTTCTGATTAAATGTTATTGAAGCATCTTAACCAGCCCTCAAAATATCAGATCTATTTGAATAGGAATGTGATCAGCGTAAATCCATTAATACACTGGAAGACATTGACCTGCTAATCCCTGAAGAAAGCACACACAAAATGCTGAAAGAACTCAGCAGGTCTGGCAGCATCTATGGAAAGGAATAAACAGCCGATGTTTCGGTCTGAGACCCTTTATCAGGACTGAATGATCCTGACCTCAAGTGTAGACTAACGATCATCTGAAACCTTTGATAACTAATCCAAATAGCACTGAAGCCTAGGTGTGTTCATCAAGAACAAGAGCAGCTAAACACTGCCAATGCTGGTAAGAGTTTTATCAATAAAAAAAGGGGCTGTAAAACTGCATGTTGAATACACAAGACCAAAAAGGGCTACATTATACCATTCCAGAGTAGAGAGCTAGGAACTGACAGTGTGGGCAGAATTAAAATGTATACATATTTCAATGAAAAAGTACAGAACACTTTTTGATTGTTTCACAGCAGTGTTAATGCAATCCAATTCCAAATATAGTCCAACAACATGGAATTCCATTCTGACACACTGCTGCTACTGATGGATCCTAATTTTAGATACAAAGTGAGACATCAGCTATAGGGCTGGATTTAAATGCCACACTGTGTTAATTTTGCCATTCTAAGATCCTCAACCCCCTTAACATTGGATAATTCTAATAGATTACAAAGTAGGGAATTGGGTTATTGCAAAACTGCTGCCAATTGACAAAGAAAACTAAGCTAACCAAACATAGACAACACTTCTATTTTACACCTACTGGTGTCAAGTTAAACTGCGGATAAAACCTTGTATACTCTGCACACAAGCACACCCTGTCTCAATTCAGTTCCACATGGCCAGCCACAGTACACCCATTCACACTGGCTGCTTGCAATGAGGTCATACTCCTCTGTACTCAAGCATTATGCCCTCACATACAGAAAGCCAACTATTTAGCCTTCACCTGAGAACACATTTTGTACCCTGTGCTTAAAACCCAAGTGTTCAAGGTCCTGAACAATAGAATCATTCTATGCCAGAACATATGCTGGAATTAATTTGAATGCCAAGAACCCTATTGAAAACTCTCCAGGAATTACCAAAACTTTACTGAGGTTCTGAACCCAGGAGGCACACCTGATCCTTGTCAATGAATCTGGTGTGAAAATCCTTGAATATTAACAGTCAGTCTCAGCAAACATTTTCCCAAAGCAATCTGGATTTTACTTAACATTTTATGAAATCCCACATTCACAAAAATACTGAATCTTTAAGCTTTAGACTAAAAAAGCACCTCACTTCATTGGTCATTTGACATATAAAGGTAGTATATTAGTGTACAAAGATTCTTTTGTACATGACATCGAACAGATATCTAAATATAGATTTTATTTATATATATATATATATACCTATATATTGAGGCAGAGCATACCTTAAACGCACATTGGTTTTATACAGGACTGTTTTATATATCCTTTAGTATATATTTGCTTGGAAAATACTTAACTTATATGATATCAAAATAACTCAAACTGCAGACTAGCAAACATGTTCTGCTCTAACTTATTAAAGAGGAAAGATTAATTCCTGTACCAATACACAACTAGCCATTTCTGCTTGTGTTTGATGGAAAAACCAGGGAAACTGTCATGATCCAATGATTTGCTGTACTTTTATACACAATGTCTCTCATGTTGAAAGTACTCCTCTCCAGATACCACAAATCACTGAAAACTTCAGTTCACTTGACCTTTATCATCATCCAAAGGCAATTAAGTATTTGCTTTGCACTTTTGTTTGAGTTAAAGTAAGTTACAATGAAACATTCCATTTGGTTATGTGTCTAAGGAGTATTTCTATAAACTCTAGGTTTGAAATCACAGAACAGTGTCGTTTTGGCAGTGTACAACTGTAGCTCAGCCTACTGCACAGATTTATATTTTGATATAAATATAAATTATTTTGGGCAATACAGTTTAAAGTTTGCTGAGCCAGACTCTTGATAATCAAGATTTTTTACACCAGATGTAATTGTTCAGGATCAGATATGGCATACTGACTGCACAGTCTTGGTACAATTTCTATCTGGGTCTGTCTACAAAGAGACGCAGCAGATCATTCTACCTGCAAACACTGAGACACATGTCAAATGTAATACAACCAGTAGCATGCATACCTCTTGTCTATTTGGGGAACCCATGACCTACCTGATTAGGGTCGGTGCCTCTGAAAACGTGGCAGGCCATCTCGGTCTCGGGGTTGTCAGGCTGAGTCCTGATGAGATAGGCAAAGTAGGTGAGGTCATGACTGTTATGGATGAACCTGATGATGTGCTGCGCCTTGTGCTCAAAGATGAAGACAGACGAGTTACCGCCGGTAGCCTGAGGGACACATCTGACGAGGGGTGGGCTGAGAATGAGGAGGACCTCCCGCGCCGCCAAGGACGACCCCGACTCCTGTTTCTCACAGCGCCTACGGATCTCGGCCATTAACCAGGGCAACATGGGCAAGGTGGTCCTCCTGTCCAGTGTGGACCACCCCATGTACCACAGGGAGAACCTCTTCTCAGCCTTGCTCTTCTCTTCCTGCACAGGTTGGTTGTTGTTTTGCTCCATTGTTCTGGGATGGGATCTGGCAAGTGGACAGCTTAATTCTTCCTTATGCTCGCTCGTAAACTGAGCTAGAGTTGCGGTTATTGAGGACGGACACGTGGGAGGATCGCGTCACTAGAAACCCTTCCAAGACACCAGAACCATTTCCTTCCAAATTCAGGAAAGCCTGATCACTGTCACAGCATTAGAAGCCAACTTTTCCGTGATTTACAAGCGCTGATCAGTATCTAGAAACGCCCCTACCTTCAAACCAGGCGTTTTATTGTCAATGTTTGCTATCTCTTTAGACAGCTACTTCAGGCATTATCGCTTCCGATTACATAACGATCCACAATATCCTTGCGATTTTTGACCCATTTACTATCTTTCACACATATAAAAAAGTCAAATGCAATAACCTCGAACCAACCTCCCGTGTCCTCCAGAGTGAAAATGCGGATAAGATTAATGAAAGGAGGTTTCTGAGCTAGAGCTGATAAATCTTGCTTCCAGGTCGGTCGTTTAACATCTAAAGGCAGGTGGTGCGTTTCATCCGCCTCTGAGTCAAGAAAATATTGCAACTTTTTGTTTGCAGATTAGGAGAGCGTGCACTGAAAACGTGGCCTTCTCTGCAGAGTTCATAGCAGAAATAAATTCTCTCCCTCTTGGTGCACGGGGAGAGTCAGCCCATTCCTGTGTCCCTGAGACTGAGGGAATCCAGCCCCAACGAGAGGGGAGGGAATTCCCCTGCCAAATTGCAGAGGGCTTTCCCTGCCTCTTGTCGATTTCCAACACTGTCGGCTGCGAGCTGGTTGCAAACTGCCTCGCTATCGCGTCCCCGAGAACTAGCTCGGCTTGAGCGCTGAGGCTTGGCCACAAGTGGGAAGGAGGAGGAGATAAGGAGGGTTGGTTTGCTTCACGTTGGATAGGCAGCGACAGGACTGGCTACGTGATCTGAGGGGAGGAGTGAGGAGGAATGTGACAGCAACTGTGATACCGAGCAGAGGGCAAGGTAGGTTTCCAGCTCACAGCGTTGCATTTGCAGCGGGGCAATATTATTGTGAGAGAATTACAGTGAAATATATATACACTTTCTACATATTTGATTTTGTATATGACCATCAAGTAGTACATCTAAATATATATTTCTTAATATATACATGTACATTGAAACAGCGCAAAGCTTGAAGGCACATTGGTTTTATACAGAACTATGTTATATATATCTTTCAGTATATATTTGCTTGGAAAATATTTAACTTACATTATATCAAAATAACCCAAACTGCAGACTAGCAAACATCTTCTGCTCTAACTTATTAAAGACGGAAGAGTGATTTCTGTACAAATAAGCAACTAGTCATTTCTGTTTATAGTTGATTGAACAACCAGAGAAACCGTCATGATCTAATAATTTGCTGTACTTTTATACACACTCAAAGTGCTCCTTTCCAGTATTATATATCACTGAAAACTAAAGTTCACTTCACCTTTATCATCGTCCAAAGGTGGTAAAGTTTAAATTAACATAGAACAATACTGCACAGGAACAAGCCCTTCGGCCCACAATGTTGTACCATTCCAGCTAAAAATTAAATTGAAAAAAAACCCAGACACTAATCCCTCCTACCTATACAATGTCCATATCCCTCCACCTTCCTCACATTCATGTGCCTATGTAAAAGTATCTTAAAAACCTCTAATCTATTTGCCTCTACCACCAAACCAGACAGGGTAACCACCAAACCAGACAAGGCATTCCAGGCATCCACACAATTTTCTGAGTAAAAACCTTAGTCTCACATTCCCCTTGAACCTACCCCATCTGACTTTCAACGCATTACATATTTCAGCGCATTAGGGGAGTACCAGAATCTGTCTCAACCAGCAGCCATTGAGCCCAGATGGGGATATTAAGCAGGACAAGCAATGGTTACTTCCTCAGTTTTATACTCCAAACTTACCAGTTGTACCTCTGCTTCTCAGTGCCAGTCTGCAATGACTGACAAGCCCTGGGTTTAAACCTCAAACCGTGCCAGGGCAGGGTAGGTGATGTTTGACTGGCTGACAGGAGAAGTGTTTTAGACGTTTTACACCAGTGAAGTCTCTGTAAGTGTTTAGTGCCTTCCTAAGTTCCCCTTCTCCATCTTGATCAGTCATCATGCGGGGATTCCTCTCAGTTAGTGAGTATGTGATCTTCTCTCAAGGAAATTTTAGGAAGGTCCATGGATTGATTTTGTTCCATCTTCCCTGAAATACATTGATGTGACAGAACTCCAAATGGAATGCTTGGCTTTGGGAGTGTGGGTGATGTGTCTCACCAACATGTGCTGGTTGGACATAATGTTGAAGATAGGGACACAACAGACTGCAAATAATAGAGTCTGGAATAACAGGCAAAATCCTGGAGAAACATACTAGATCAAGCAGCATCTATGGAGGCAAATCAACAATTGACAGTTTGGGTCAAGACACTTTATCTGGATTCATGTGCCTAACTAAGACCCTCTTTAGGGTCTTTGACATCTTTGACATCTCTACCATATTTGCCCATCAGCAATTTGCAGCCACCCACTAAACTCTGTGTAAATCGTGCCATGTATCTCTCTTTAGAATTCACTCCCCTTCATCTTAAATGCATGCCCTCAAGTATTAGATATTTTGATGCTGGATACAAGATATTGGTTCAATGCCTTCCATAATCTTATAAACTTCTAACAGGTTTCCCCTCAGCCTCCACCACTCCAGAGAAAATAACCAAGATTGTCCAACTGAGGCTTTATAATGCATTGGTGAAACAACGATTGGATACTGTGAGCTAAGGAAAGATGTGCTGGTATTGCAGAGGGTCAAGAGGAGGTTCACGAGAATGACCCTGGAAATGAAAATGTATGAGGATTGTTTGATGGGTCTGGGCCTGTACACACTGGAGTTCAAAAGAAAGGGGGGGACCTCATTGAAACCTAGCGAATATTGAAAGGCCTCAACAGAGTGGATGTCGAGAAGCTGTTTCCTATGGTGGGGGAATCTAGGACCAGAGGGCACAACCTCAGAATAGAAGGATGTCCCTTTAGAACAGAGATGTGGAGGAATGTCTATAGCTAGAGGGTGGTGAATATGTTTAATTCATTGCTGGAGATGCTTGTGGAGGCCAAGCCGTTGCTTATGTGTAAAGCAGAGGTTGAGGGGTTCTTGATTAGTATGGGTGTCAAAGTTTACGGGGAGAAGGCCGGAGAATGGAGTTGGGAGGGATAATTTATTTATTGAGATTCAGCGCGGAGTAGGCCCTTCTGACCCTTTGAGCCATGCTGCCCAGCAATCCACCCATTTAAGCCCAGCCTAATCACAGGACAACTTTACAACTACCAATTAGCCTACCAACCACTGTGGGAGGAAACCAGAGCACCTACAGGGTCACGGGGAGAACATACAAACTCTTTACGGGCACTAGCAGGAATTGAACCTGGGTCACCTGTACTGTGAAGCGTTGTGCTAACCACCACACTACCGTGAGGCCCATTATGGGCCTTCTTGTGTAATTTATGAACACAACTATGATGGAATGGCAGAATAGACTTGACAGGCTGAATGGACTAATTCTGCTCCTTTTTCTTATAGTTTTATAGTCTTTCCTTGAAGAGTAATTTACAGTAACTTATTAACCTATCAGTATACAGTATCCTTGGGATATTCGGTCTCAAGTGACCCATAAACATAAATATCTTTCTGAATTTTGACCCACTGAATGACTTGCCCTCGGTGAAATATTAAATACTAAAACAGTAAACTGCTGGGACTCGTCCTGTATGAATTAAATTAGAGATCACTATAAATTTCAACATGTCAGACAACATTTAAGGAGAATTATATAGCATTAATGACCAGGTAATTCAGATGAAAAGTCAGCACCATAAATTGTTAATTCCCTGTCATCACAAATGGATTCTGGACTGCTAAATAATTCCAACTTCATGGTTATTTTTAAATTCAGATTGCCTTCAAAAGGCGATGCTTCAGAAAGGTGGCATCCATTATTAAGGACCCCCATCACCCTCTTCTCATTGCTACCATTAAGGAAGAAGTACAGGAGCCTGAAGACACACACTCAATATTTCAGAAACAGCTTATTACCCTCTGCCATTAGATTTCTGAATGTACAATGAAACTATGTACACTACCTCACTATTAATTTCTGTTTTTTGCTCTTATTGGACAACTTTTTTAATTTAGTATTTTTTATTATAACTTAGCTTTTTCGTTATGTATTGCAATGTAATGCTCCCGCAAAACAACAAATTTCACAACATATGCCAGTGATATTAAACCTGATTCTGATGCCAGAACTGGCAGTATTTGTTCTTTGTCTAGTGCCTTGGGTGTCAGTGCTTTTCAGCCAATAAGGTGCTGTTGTAAAGTTTCTGCCAGTTTGCAGACAGCAAATTCCCATCAAATACAAAGGACCAGTGATTAGATAATCTGTGGCATAGCCTTAACACACACACTCCACCAACTTGTTCAAACCCAGGTTGCTGTGAAGCCCTTCCACAAGAGTAAGCCCAAAATGGCCAGCTGAAGGTTCAAGAACCTAATGCCCTGACCCCTCAGCTGCCCTGATGGTCTTTGACAGCTCACTGTTATTTTCACTATCCTGCAACATCTCTGTGACGTTATACAAGGACACAGTTTCCTCCAGACACCAGCTCTCTTCAGTCTCATCAATGGGAAAACACTCTGTGTCTATGTTTTCCCCCCCAAAGTGGATGACATCGCATTTTTCCACTTTATGGTACAACTCCCATTAGCTTACCTATTCATTTAGCCTATCTATACCCCCCTGTAGAAGCCATGTATCTGTCTCTATCTGCTTTGCACTCTGTGTTGTGTAAAGGTGAAGAGAATAAGTCACATATTCTTGCTTATTTTGTGGCAGTTTGTAGCTTGTGACTGGCGGAGGTCATACATTTTGCTGACCACTTAATATCGCTGAATAATGTTTAGCTTACACTTGGGTGTGCTTAAGTTCATTGCTTCTAATTGCATATTTGCTCATTCCTAATAGAGGATTCGAAGCAATCTTTGGAGCTTTTGTCAAGCTAGTATAACAACTCTGTAGCGGTCGCATCCTTGCAGCAATTCTTTTTTTTTTAATTTTATTTTTATTTGGATAAGGAATTCACAATTATCATGTACTTTTTTCACACATATAACCTTTTCCATTTTTTTATATGTATAAAACTACAATTATTTATACATTCTTAAGTACACATTGAGATGATATAAAAGGAAAATAAACATTTAAATAGATAATTATGTACTGTGGTAAATCTAACCTATTAGGCTAAGTAATGAAATTAATTGTTAAGAAAAATGGTAATAATAGTTTCCATACAACCCTTCTGGATCATTTCCACTGGTCCAAAATGTTGCATACAAGCCTATATACCAACCATTGTAGGTGTTTATATCCCAATTTGTTCGTGCGTGTTCCTGCCCGCAGACATAATTATCCAATCCCTATGTACTTATTTACTTAATTTTTTCATTTTTTGCAGCAATTCTTTTGATTTTGTTTTTTTTTTTTGGTTTACTTTTGCTGCTACAGCCCCTAAAATTTGCATCCTCCTCAAAACTACTTGCCATCCAGTGTTGTATCGTCAAGCATCTTGCACATATTCCACTTGGTCCCCTTATCAAAGTCATTGGTATAGATTGTGAGCAGGCTTAGGACTTAGCACTGGTCCCTGTGGTACCCTACTTGGTGCAGGAGTGGAACATGCATTATTTTATATAAAAACCTGGTGCTGAATGGAAGGTTCTGAAAAGGAGAGACAAAAAGATGAAAAGGTAGGTCAGAATCAGAATCAGGTTTATCATCACCAGCATGTGACATGAAATTTGTTAACTTAGCAGCAATAGTACAAGGCAACACATAATCTAGCAGAGAGAGAAAAATAAATAAATAAATCAATCAATCAATCAATCAATCAATCACTCAATCAATCAAATAGATTTTTTTAAATATGCAAAGACAGAAATACTGTATATTTTAGAAAGTGAGGTAGTGTCCAAAGCTTCAATGTCCATTTAGGAATCGGATGGCAGAGGGGAAGAAGCTGTTCCTGAATCACTGAGTGTGTGCCTTCAGGCTTCTGTATCTCCTACCTGATGGTAACAGGGAGAAAAAGGCCTACCCTGGGGTGCTGGAAGTCCTTAATAATGGATGCTGCCTTTCTGAGACACCGCTCCCTAAAGATGTCTGGGTAATTTGTAGGCAAGTACCCAAGATGGAGCTAACTAGATTTACAATCCTCTGCTGCTTCTTTCAGTCCTGTGCAGTAGCCCCTCCATACCAGACAGTGATGCAGCCTGTCAGAATGCTCTCCACGGTACAACTGTACACGGTAGAAGTTTTTGAGTGTATTTGTTGACATGCCAAATCTCTTCAAACTCCTAATAAAGTATAGTCGCTGTCATGCCTTCTTTATAACTGCGTCGATATGTTGAGACCAGGTTAGATCCTCGGAGATCTTGACACTGAGGAACTTGAAGCTGCTCACTCTCTCCACTTCTGATCCCTCTATGAGGATTGGTATGTGTTCCTTCGTCTTACCCTTCCTGAAGTCCACAATCAGCTCTTTCATCTTACTGACGTTGAGTGCCAGGTTGTTTCTGCAGCACCATTCCGCTAGTTGGCATATCTCACTCCTGTACGCCCTCTTGTCACCACCTGAGATTCTACCAACAATAGTTTTATCGTCAGCATGTTTAAAGATGGTATTTGAGCTATGCCTAGCCACACAGTCATGTTTATACAGAGAGTAGAGCAGTGGGCTAAGCACACACCCCTGAGGTGCGCCAGTGTTGATCGTCAAAGAGGAGGATATGTTATCACCAATCCGCACAGGTTGCAGTGTTCCATTTAGGAAGTCAAAGATCCAATTGCAGAGGGAGGTACAGAGGCTCAGGTTCTGCAACTTCTCAATCAGGGTTGTGGGAATGATGGCATTAAATGCTGAGCTATACTCGATGAACAGCATCCTGACGTAGGTGTTTGTGTTGTCTAGGTGGTCTATATCCGTGTGGAGAGCCATTGAGATTGCGTCTTCTATTGACCTATTGTGGCAATAGGCAATTGCAGTGGGTTCAGGTCCCTGCTGAGGCAGGAGTTCAGTCTAGTCATAACCAACCTCTCAAAGCATTTCAGAGTCCTGACGAAGGGTCTCAGCCTGAAACGTCGACTGCACCTCTTCCTAGAGATGCTGCCTGGCCTGCTGCGTTCACCAGCAACTTTTATGTGTGTTGCTTGAATTTCCAGCATCTGCAGAATTCCTGTTGTGTTCATATTCTTCTTCTTAGGCACTGGTATAATTGTTGCCTTTTTGAAGCAAGTGGGAATTTCTGCCCTTAGCAGTGAGAGTTTGAATGTGTCCTTGAATACTCCCGCTAGTTGGTTGACACGGGTTTTCAGAGCCTTACCAGGTACTCCATTGGGAACCTCTGCCTCGTGAAGGTTCACTTTCTTTAAAGACAGTCTAATATCCTCTGAGGCAGAGATCACGGGGTCATCAGGTGCAGTAGGGATCTTCACAGCTGTAGTTGTGTTCTCCCTTTCAAAATGTGCATAGAAGGCGTTGAGTTCATCAGGTAGTGAAGCATCGCTGCCATTCATGCTATTGGGTTTCGCTTTGTAGGAAGTAATGTCTTGCAGATCCTGCCAGAGTTGCTGTGCATCTGATATCATAGCCCTCCGCAAATCATACCTGGTTTTCTGATACAGGCCTGGGTCACCAGACTTGAATTCCACAGATCTAGCCTTCAGCAGACGATGTACCTCCTGGTTCATCCACGGCTTTTGGTTTGGGAATGTACAGTAAGTCTTTGTATGCACACACTCATCCACACAGATTTTAATGAAGTCAGTAACAACTGCAGCATACTCATCCAGATTAAAAGATGAATCCCTGAATACAATCCAGTCCACAGATTCAAAGCAGTCCTGTAGGCGCTCCTGTGCTTCCCTTGTCCAAACCTGCTTGATCCTCACTACTGGTGATGCAGTCTTCAGTCTCTGCCTCAGGGAATAGAAGTACAGCTAGGTGATCAGACGTCCTGAAGTGAGGGCTTGGAATAGCACGGTAGGCATTCTTGATGGTGGTGTAGCAATGGTCCAGTGTGTTGTTTCTTCTGGTATTGCAGGTGATCTGTTGATGGTAATAATAGTGATTTTTTTTGGACTGGCCTTGTTAGAAACGACGGTGAAGGCGTTAGGGTGCGTTGTTTCGTGCATGTTGGTCCCTTGCTCAGACCATCTAAAGCCTGCTTGACATTAGAAACATAGAAACATAGAAAACCTACAGCACAATACAGGCCCTTCGGCCCACAAAGCTGTGCCAAACATATCTTTACCTAGAAATTACCTAGGGTTACCCATAGCCCTCTATTTTTCTGAGCTCTATGTATGTGTCCAAGAATCTCTTAAAAGACCCTATCGTATCCGCTTCCACCACAGTCACTGGCAGCCATTCCATGCACTCACCACTCTCTGCATAAAATACTTACCCCTGACATCTCCTCTGTACCTATTTCCAAGCACCTTAAAACTGTGCCCTCTCGTGCTTGTCATTTCAGCCCTGGGAAAAAGCCTCTGACTATCCATACGATCAATGCCTCTCATCATCTTATACACCTCTGTCAGGTCACCTCTCATCCTCCGTCACTCCAAGGAGAAAATGCCGAGTTCACTCAACCTATTCTCATAAGGCATGCTCCCAAATCCAGGCAATATCCTTGTAAATCTCCTCTGCACCCTTTCTATGATTTCCACATCCGTCCTGTAGTGAGGCAGCCAGAACTGAGCACAGTACTCCAAGTAGGGTCTGACCAGGGTCCTATATAGCTGCAACATCACCTCTCGGCTCCTAAACTCAATACAACAATTGATGAAGGCCAATGCACCGTATGCTTTCTTAACCACAGAGTCAACCTGCGCAGTAGCTTTGGGTATCCTATGGACTTGGACCCCAACATCCCTCTGATCCTCCACACTGCCAAGAGTCTTACCATTAATACTATATTCTGCCATCATATTTGACCTACCAAAATGAACCACCTCACACTTATCTGGGTTGAACTCCATCTGCCACTTCTTACCCCAGTTTTGCATCCTATCGATGTCCTGCTGTAACCTCTGACAGCCCTCCACACTATCCACAACCCCCCCAACTTTTGTGTCATCAGCAAATTTACTAACCCATCCCTCCACTTCCTCATCCATGTCATTTATAAAAATCACGAAAAGTAGGGATCCCAGAACAGATCCCTGAGGCACACCACTGGTCACCAACCTCCATGCAGAATATGACCCATCTACAACCACTCTTTGCCTTCCGTGGGAAAGCCAGTTCTGGATCCACAAAGCAATGTCCCCTTGGATCCCATGCCTCTTTACTTTCTCAATAAGCCTTGCATGGGGTATCTTGTCAACTGCCTTGATGAAATCCATATACACTACATCTACTGCTCTACCTTCATTGGCCTTAGGTGGAATGTAAACTGCTACCAGAATGACCACAGAGAATTCCCGTGGCAGGTAAACACTAAACACATTTGAGCTTTAGGTTTATTTTTGTTTCATAAGTGCATAACCATATGCTGGAATTAAACAATCCAAACTGTGCTATCACTTCTGCAAGCTACAGATCTGATAATAACCAATGTCATCAGTAAACCACCTCTGAGTCTTCCACAAATGGAATAAATAAATAATATACGTGTTTTTAAAGCTCATTATACATCTGGATCAAATATCTCCTTAATCTTTAAAGGTTAATCCAAAACTACTTTTTAAGTGTCAGAAGTTAACAATTTCAGTGGAGATTATTTATACTGTAATTTCATCTGATAGAGGTCTGTAACATTGTGAGAGGCATATATAGAGTAGACAACCAGTATCTTTAACCCACTGTCAAAATGGCAAGCAATAGAGGGTGTGCATTTAATGTGATGGGGGTAAATTCAAAGGATATGTGTGGGATATTTTTGTTCACAAAGAACACAGTGGATGCCTGGAATGCATCGCCAAGGGTGATTGTGGAGATGTTTAGGATGCACTCAAACAAGCAGAGAATTGTAGGATATGGACATTGTGTTGACAGAGGGGAATAGTTTTGTTAGGTATTTAATTAGTTCAACACAATTTGGTGAGCTAAAGGGCTGTTCCTGAGCTACACTGTTCTATATTTTATGTTCTATGAGCAATATTCAGTTTAGGAGCTTGGTATGCTAAAATTGTTAGCAACACATGCTGTGACTGATTTCAACAGACTGATATCAATTATTTCCATAAGACATAAGACAGACAATAGGAGCAGAATTAGGCCATGTGGCCCATTGAACCTGTGGGTTCATGGCTGATCCATTATCCTCTCCACCCAATTCTCTTGCTTTGTCCCAGTAACCTTTGACTCCCTTTCTAATCAAGAACCTATCAGCCTCCACTTTAACTATACCCAATGACTTGACCTCCATAGCCATATGTGGCAGTGAATTCCACAGATTCACCACCCTCTAGCTAAATAAATTCTTCTTAATCTCTTTTCTAAAGGGACACCCTTGTAGTCTGAGGTTATGCCCTCTGGTCCTGGACTCCCCCACAATAAGAAACATCCTCTCCACATCCACTCTATCCAGGCCTTTCAGTATTCACTAGACTTCAATGAGGTCCATCCTCATTCTTCTAAACTCCAGCAAGTAGAGGTCTAGAGCTATCAAATGCTCCTCATATGTTAACCCTTTCAATCCCAGGATCAGTCTCGTGACTCTCCTCCGGACCCTCTCCAATGCTAGCACAACCTTTCTTTCTCATCCATAGTTCCAAGTGTGGTCTGATGAGTGTCTTATGAAGCCTCATTATTATATTTTGGCTTTTATATTCTAGTCCTCTCAAAATTGACGCTAACATTGCTTTTGACTTCATTACCAGCGAGTTAACCTGCAGGTTAACTTTTAGGGAATCCTGCACGAGGATTCTCGAGACCCTTTGCACCTCTGATTTCTGAATTTTCTCCCCATACAGAAAATAGTCTAAGCCTTTACTCCAACCCCAGGACATTATGTCATTATGTTAGAGCTGCTTAGGGCATTGCCCTAGGCTCAGCTGCCTTTAGTAATTTCATCAAGGATCTCTCCTTCAGCATATACTGTGTACAGAAATGGGGATTTTTGCTAACAATTGTTCACTTCATCCACGCATCCTCACATGCCCACCTTAACATCATTCAGACAAGGGCTGAGAAGTCGGAAGTAACCTTTATGTTTCGAAATGCTGACAGGAGATGGGTGGGGATAGAGTCTTTGCCAGTAGCATCATAGACAATTTGGAAGAATACACACCAAATGATCCATTGAATATGGGGACTGGTGGAATTGAGGATGGAAGGTTACTTTGGGAAGGAAAAGTGGTGGTGAGAACAGAAATTCAATTCAATTCCATTCAAGTTTATTTGTCATTCAGCCATTCATGAATACCCATGAGTACAGGTAAATGAGACAGCGTTACTCTGGGACCAAGGTGCAAAACACAGCACCGACAGTCACACACAGCACAAAGTACACATAGCATGTACAAAATAGAAAGCTCATAGAGGTATCATAAGATACAGCCAATGAATAAAAAAGTCCAGACTTCAGCCATCAATGCCACAGATATCTGCAGTTGACCACAATAGAGCTTGTCTTCTGCTGAGCGAACACTGGGGGGCAGCACCAACTCCAGCCTGGACACCATGCCACACCACCCCCAGTGGAGCGCACGGGTTCTGACGCCTCTCTCCCGGTGGTGTAAACAGACAACACTGCAGCTTGAGGCCTAGTCCGTGCACATACAAGATAGCAAACACATGTAGGATGTCAGTAAAATATGTCCACACAAAGTATATATATAGACCCTGATTCCGTGAATACCGAAGTTCACAGTAGAACTTGTGTTCTTCAGAGCGAACACTTAGGGGGTGGGCAGCACCAATTCCAGCCTGGATGTTGCACCATGCTGCCCCAGTGGTGCGCACCAGCTTCGATTCCTCGCTTCTGGAGGCTGTAAATAGGCGACACTGTGGCTTGAGGCCCTGAATCCATTTAACAGGGAAAATAGAACAGATGAAAACTATAACAACACAAAAGGTGATGCAGGAACTCAGTAGGTCAGGCAGCATCTGTGGAGGGAAATAGACAATAGATGTTTCAGGTCAAGACCCTTCATCTGAACTATGAGAAAGGGAAAGATAGCCAGTATAAGAAGGAGGAGTTTGGTGGCATAGAGCAAGAGCTGACAGATGATAGATCTAGCCGGGGCGAGGAGTTTGGGGTGATAAACAAATGAGGGAGGGAATGATATCAAAAACTGGGAGGTGATAGGTGGAAGTAACAAAGGACTTAAAATGATGGTATGTGATATTAGAATTAATGTGGAGCAAGGAATATAGGGAAGAGAGAAAGCAAGAGAACCATTGGACGGAGCTACACTTAGAGAAAAACCTCATGTCCTGCCTTGGCTAATCTCCAGCCTGGTGACATGAACATCAAGTTCTTAAACCTCTGGTTCATTTGTCCCCTTTCCTATTTTTCCCGTTTTTCCTTCTTTATTTTTCTATGTTCTCCTGATCCACTGGCACTCTTCCCCTATCTCCTTCCCTCCCCCAGCCCCCCACCATCCCCATCTGCTCATCACCCCACATACACCTCTCACTGGTTCTTCTCCCAGGTTTTGACATCATTCCTGCCCTCATCTACTTACTGCACCCTCCCCCCTTATTGGATCCACCTATCACCTGATTCCTTCCCTCCACCTTATTATACTGCCTCTCGCCCCCGTTCTTTCCAGTGCAAATGAAAGATCTTGAACCAAAACATTCACTACTCACTTCCCTCCACTGATGCTACCTGAACTGCTGTGTTCCTCCAGTGCCTTTTGTGCTGCTACAGATATTAAAATCTGAAACCTCTTGTGTTTCTGAAGCCATATGCTTATTGACAGGCCATCTGCTGCCCTGTAATGAAATCTTCCTCTAATGTCTGCACTGCTATTCCAGCAAGATAACCAAGTTCCACTCCCTGAGGGTTGTTCCATAACCACAACTGCAAACCAGACTGATTCCGTTCCTTGCTGTGGTGTTGCTGACATAACCACCCTCTGGTTAGAAACTGTTTAACAGAGAGATCGGGGAACAAACAAGGCAATCTTCTCCTCTGTTTGACTTTGTTATTCATTCCTTTTCACTTTTAGAACTATTCTGAGCAGTCCTGACATTGTCATGATCTTGTGACTTAGTTGGCTACATGTTTTCCTGTTCACTCTACCTGTTGGATAAATAGCCCATCCAGCGATTGTTGTTATGAGTCATTTATTTATGATTTACATTATTTTGATTGTTATCTGAGGGAAAATACATTTGCATCAAGAACACTGGTTATTTTGCTTCATTTCCCTGAATACAGCCCTTCTGTTGGCTGCAATACAGTCAGCAGGATGTTCTACACAGCTCTTTGGTATTGTTGGGATTTCTTGCCCTGGTGCTAAAATTACCTTCTTCCTCTACCTTGGCCTTGGGTCTTACACCACCAAGTTCAGGAACAGTTATTACCCCTGAATCATCGGGCTGCTGAACCAGAGTGGAAAACTTCACTCACCCCAGTACTGAACTGATTCCGCACCCTATGGACTTACTTTCAAGGACTCTACGACTCGTGTTTTCAACACTTATTACTTACTTGTTTGTCTTTTGCATATTAGTTGTTTGTCTGCCTTTGTGTTCAGTTTTTCATTGATTTT
The DNA here is from genome assembly GCF_963921235.1 of Mobula hypostoma. Taxonomy (NCBI): domain Eukaryota; kingdom Metazoa; phylum Chordata; class Chondrichthyes; order Myliobatiformes; family Myliobatidae; genus Mobula; species Mobula hypostoma. The sequence continues at coordinate 48,740,940 of NC_086101.1, forward strand.
ATTGTGCGTCTTTGTATTTACTGTGAATGCTTGCAAGAAAATAAATCTCAGGGTAGTACCTGGTGACGCGTGTACTTTGATAATAAATTTACTTTGAACTTTGCCATGAAAACATATAAAATATCCCATTTAACCAGCTTACCATTTCTTTTCCATCCAATAGATGTTTGCCTTTGATTTCCTTCGACAAACAATACCCTTTATTCCTCAATTTACTAATTTTTGATTTTCTAGTTTTTGCCATAGCTCTTTGATACTTTGAGGTACATGGCTTTGTAATACAAAGCTGTTTTTCTTTGTAGTGTATAGAGCCATTTTCTCTGCATTGTCATATTACAAATCACCAGCTTTTGCAATGCTTGATGAAACATTAACTGAGAATGAACCCCTTTCTTGAAAAACAAAATGGCTGCTCTCTCACACTATGCAAGGTTGTTGACTTTTCCAGGAATCTTGTAGACACAGCTGAGAGCAATGCAAGAGGTAAATCTACCTATCATAATGTTTGCAACCCGACATATTCAAGGAACAAATTGAGCTTGTCATGAAGACTGTTTGAGAAAGCCAATCCTTCTAGTATGATGCACAATGGTATAATTGTTCCTTGCTGGACATAAGTCCACATGAACTTACGACATAGAATCAGAATTAGAACATTTGGCCAATTGGGTCTGCTCTGTCATTCCATCAACCCCTAACCTCTATTGTTTATTAAGAAGAGGTCCCAAGATTACACCCGCGATAATCTCTCTCTACTCACCCCCATCTCCTCTGTCAGCACTTCCGAAATGCTGACAGTGACTCTGTTTCACCGCTTTCTCAGGCTGTGTAATCCAGGTATTCATCACTCTTCGGTAAATTCAGATAATTATTCTGTTTTGCCTTATTGTACTGCCTCTTGATCTTCTGTGCTTTTGTTTTACTGCTTCCCTTCTACCATCACCTCATGTTAGTGATTTAATTGCATTTTCATCCACTTTTGCTCTCCTTTCTCCTCCTCCAGCAGTGGGTCGGCACCCGGCGAGACATGGGCACTCAGCCCAAGTATGTACATCTGGGACTTACCTCAGCTCAAGTGAGTGAACACTGAAAGAACTGGCCACAGACAACACAGTTTACATCGCACATTCCATGGAGCAAGTCTTTGAAGGTATTCCACAGAAATATCAGCAAACCAAGTTTGCGACTGAACCGCATAGCGAGATCTTCGGGTCGGTAGATAAAAGGTAAATCAAAAAAGAAAGGTTTAAGGAGTCCCTTAAAGGAAGAAAGTGGATTAGAAAAACAGAAATAAATACGCAAATCCTGGAAATTGGAAAAAAAGAATGAAAATGCTGGAAACAGTCCATAGATCAGGCAGTAACTGTTGGAGAGAGAAACAGTTAATGTTTCAATCCAGAACCATTCATCAGAATTAAGGACCCATTCTGATGAAGTGTCCTAGATTTGAAACATGAACTCTTTCTGTTTTTTACAGTTGCTGCCTAACCTGCTGTTAGCATTTACTGTCTTTATTCTAGAGTTCCAGGTTTTCGCATCTGCTGGCACAACCACCATTGGACGAATCAGGGATTCATGGATATCATTAGACCAGTACTGGAGGATGTGACATCTGGAGAGGTTATAAAGCCAAAGGACGTCACTGAGATAGAAAGAGATTAGAAAACATGATCAGGCTGGTTAGAAACAAATGGAGCCTTTGTCCTCTTGAAAACTGAATTCTCTTACATCAGAAAAATAACTTTGATATCAGTTTATTATTGTCATGTGCACTGGGATACAGTAAAATGCTTGTCTTGCATTCTGATTATACAGAGCAATTCATTACACAGAATACAGGAAGGTAGTATAAGGTAAAACAATAACAGAGTGCAGAGTAAAATGCAGGTAGAGAACAAGGTGTAAGCTCATAATGAGGTCAATTGTGAGTCCATCTTATTGTTCTAGGGAATCATTCAACAGTCTTATAACAACAGGTTAAAATCTGTCCTTGAGCTGGGTGGTACTTGCTTTCAGACTTTGAATGCTTCCCACTGATTACTCTTTAACAGCATAATCCACTTCACTGCAAGCTTATTTCTCATGTGCATTTGGAATTCCCTCTTCCTGAATTTCTATACAATGAAGAGGTATTTGGCCCATCATGCCAGCCCACAGAGAAATCATGTCCCTCATTAATTTTCCTTACAATCCATTCTCCCCAAATGCCCATCAGTTCTACCTCCCACCTACAAAGGGAATAATTTTATGTTAATTACCAGTCTGCATATCTTCGGGATGAAATCAGAGAACCAGGTGGTCACAGGGAGATGACACATTTTGCACAAGGGCAATGCCAAAGGCCAAGATTGAACCTGGTTTACAGAGGCTCAGAGACAACTGCCCTGCTAAATGTGCCACTTTCATTTCCATAGATTTGTCATCTTTGGTAATTTGCCTGAGTATCTACCTCTTCATCACTCCCAGTATCCCCCTCTCTACCTCACCATCACTTTTTGCCCCATTATCCTTCACTCTTGGGATGTCCTCCGACATTAAGATGCCATGCATCTTTGTTATCCTCACCTAGCCTCTGGGTCTGTATACAGTATTTTCCACATGTAACACCTTCCTTCCCAAATGACTTCAAATAAATTAGAAAGACCCAGGCATTAATCATCTGACCTTTACTGATTTGTGTTATGGGCTTCACCTATACTGGATGTTTTCCCACTGATCATTTTTCAGCTTCCATAATGAATGTGTTTGGTTTCTTTATTTCTTGAGGTAAAGCAAGTAACATTCACCTTTAAATCACCTCATTCTATCTATAGCAAAGTCTTTTACAATGAAGAACAGCTGAGTTTGTGCTGCAGGAAGTATAGCAGCTGATCTACACAGGGCTCTTGCACAAATGGATCATGGGCTAGAATTTGTCCTCAGTCCCACATGCTTATCATATGATATGGCAGAAATTATATGGAACTGTATTCCACATTGCAAAATTTTATTCTATTATGAATTTCAAAGCAGAGCTGATTGTACAGCCACTACTTTTTAGGTATTTCTACCCTAGACTGTTTTAGGTGAGGGATAGATATTGTTCACTACCTAGGAGTGAACTTCCCTGTTTCGCTTTGAAAAGCATCTGTTGTGCTGAGAGGCAAGGTCTTGAGAGGCAGACAGAGACTCAGATTAAAATCTTTTTATCGAAAAGGAAATATCTCCAATAGTACCTTTGTTCCTCAGTAAAATAATGAAGTGCAGTCTAGTCCAGAATAGTTCAGATTCTTGTGAGTCAAAACTCTGATGTCTTGAGTGGGAGTTGATGCTGCAATCTTCTAACCCAGAAACATGAGTCCCAAAAGATTAATGCAGATCAGGAACATAAATCTTGTCGGCCATAAATTTCTTCAATTTCAAATTGGAATGTTCCAAAGACTGGCATTATCAAATTATTTCCAAATAAAGTCAAGAGCTGTTATTTCCCACTGCTGCCTCTAAGGAGTTTGTACATTCTCCCTGTGACCCTGTGGCCGGGCGCTCCGGTTTCCTCCCACAGTCCAAAGACGTACCAGTGGTAGGTTAATTGGTCATTGTAAGTTGCCCCATGATTATGCTAGAGTTAATTAAGGGGTTGCTGGGTGGTGCAGCTCGAAAGCCTCAAGGGTCTGTTCCATGCTGTATCTCAAAAAATAAATAAATAAAGTTATATTTTAGCACCATTTAAACCAGCATTTCCTATGGCAAAATAATTGGTACATAATTATTTATCAGGTACAAATTACATTTGCAGTGATCATGAGATCTCCAGTGCATCTGGGATAAAAGAAATGAAACATAGACAATAGACAATAGGTGCAGGAGTTGGCCATTCAGCCCTTTGAGCCAGTACCACCATTCACTGTGATCATGGCTGATAATCCACAATCAGTACCCTTTTCCTGCCTTCTCCCCATATCCCTCCACTCCGCTATCTTTAAGAGCTCTATCTAACTCTTTTTTGAAAGAATCCAGAGAATTGGCCTCCACTGCCTTCTGAAGCAGAGCATTTCACAGATCCACAACCCTCTGTGTGAAAAAGTTTTTCCTCAACTCCGTTCTAAATTGTCTACCCCTTATTCTTAAACTGTGGCCTCTGGTTCTGGACTCCCCCAACATCCGGAACATGTTTTCTGCCTCTAGCGTGCCCAATCCCTTAATAATCTTATATGTTTCAATCAGATCCCCTCTCATCCTTCTAAATTCCAGTGTATACAACCCCAGTCACTCCAATCTTTCAACATATGACAGTCCTGCCATCCCGGGAGTTAACCTCATGAACCTACGCTGCACTCCCTGGAACATATACTCAACTCTCTGGAATTAATGGGACAAATATATTTGAATCAATAGGAAGGAGTTTGTCACAATGGTAATTCTCTCAGCAATAAAAATGTTAACATGAAACACTGATGAGCATTCCACTATTTCTTTCATTGTAGAGGTTTTTGTTATTCTCTGACATTGGCTGGAAGGTTAGAAGACTGATATAAATAGTCAAATATGGTCAGTTCTGATAGGGCTTCTGGAAGATGTAGTATGCATGATAGTTGAAACATTATCTCAGGAATATATTGATTCTCTCACTGACCCATCCAATCACCCCATCCTACCTCCCCCGCCCAAAACGCTCAATCTCTCTCCACCTCCCCTCCCCCAATCATTACTATCTCGCAACTTCCTCCCGACATTTCCAGTTTGTAAAATTCATTAGGAAATTTAAACACGAGCCCAATTTCATGAGGTGTAAGCAGCAAGGTGCAAATCCTTCAGTGAAGTGTGGTGATGCGTTACCACAGATACCTCTTCCTCGTCACAAGTCTCTGGTCAATTTGTATACTTGTAACAAGGTACCATGGTCTGCCCAGTAAGTCCAGAGGCTTTCAATTAGTTCCTCATTGAGGGGTCAGCAGTGGAAAAGGTGAGCAGCTTTAAGTTTCAGGCTGTCAACGTCTCAGGAGATTTATCCTGGTGTCGGCATATTGATGCGATCACAGAGAAGGCATGCCAGAGGCTATACTTCATTAGCATTTAAAGAGATTTGGTATATCACCAGAGACTCCAGCTCATTTCGACAGATGTACCCTAGAGAGCAATCTGAATGGTTGTATCGCTGTCTGGGATGGAGCCTCCAATGTTCAGGGTTGAAAGAGGACACAGAGGGTTGTAGACTCGCTCAGCTGCATTATGGGAACAAACTTCCCAGTCGTCAAGGACATCTTCAAAAGGCAGCATCCATCATTAAGGACCCTCACCATCAGGGGCATGCCCTCATCTCTTTACTACCATCAAGGAGGAGGTACAGGAACCTGAAGGTAGACACACAGTGCTTTAGGAATAGGTTCTTCCCCTCTGCTATAAGATTTCTGATTGATCCATGAACCCATGAACACTACCTCACTATTTCTATTTTGCACTATTGTATTTATTTTATTTCTTTTTGTAACTAATAACATTTTTAATCTTTTGTGCTGTATTGCTGCCCCAAACCACAAATTTCATGATATATGTCAGTGATAATAAGCATGATTCTGAAAAAAGCGACAAAATGGACTCTTAACATTGTAATCCAGCGGGTTGTTGTTATGTCTCCCGCTCACTGTGAAAATGGGGTCACCTCCCTCTCCCGTGCCAGGGAGAGAGAGAACCTGTGGGTTGTCAGATGTTGGATGAAATACAAGGCCTTTGGGGTAACTTTTATTTTGGGGTGACTGTGTCTTTGCTATTGCTTAGCACACGCTTGGGCTCAGTGATGGTACCAATGCACGTTTTATTTTGCTAGTGGGGGGAGGGGGGATTGTTGCTCGCCTACACACGGGAGGGGACTTTGGGGTTCTCACGTTTAACTGTCGTTCATTCTTTGGGGCACTTCTCTGTTTTCATGGATTTTTGCAAAGAAAAAGCATTTCAGGATGTGTATTGTATACATTTCTCTGACATTAAATTTGCCCTTTGAACCTTTGAAACAGCACACACAAAACGCTGGAGGAATTCAGCAAGTCAGGCAGCATCTATGGAGATGAATAAACAGTTGATGTTTCAGGCCAAGATCCTTCTTCAGGATGAGAGAGGAAGGAGGAAGGTGCCAGATTCTGATTCTGAATTTGTTCTTTGAATTCTACGCAGGTTAAAAGCAAGGTGCAAATGATTAACAACAGCAAATTAATTAAGCAAGCCGCCAAAAGGTTGGTGAATCAGGTATTGTTCAGAAGGCTGCAACTTGCCCTGAGAAAAGTTGAAGTGTTGCTTCATAAGTTTGTATATAATAGTGAAAGAGGTTACAAACAGAATGGCAATATTGTGAATGGAATGCAGAAAAAGGTGACAGGCAGCTAGAACCTCATGATTCTCCTGCAGACTGAATGCAAGTGCTTCACAAAGTAATAACACTGGACAACAATTTTTTTTGAAAATGTTGCTTCCTCAGAATTTTTTTTTGATTACGGTAGTCCATTTGAAGCTGACACAAATATAATTTCAGCCTACTTGCATCGCATCGGAGAAACAGAAAATTATCTTTTATTGAATATAATGTGTTTAGTTGCAGAATGGTGCTGACACTTGGCAATTGTTCAACTAAGCTAAAAATGTTTTGTTGATGATTTTCATTTTTACTCAGTGTCTGACACTTCTTGCTTAAGTGCCCAACAATGATCAGCCAGCATTGATGGATTCCAGTTGCCCCGATACTGTTTCTCCATGACTGCAATGTCCTGGTGAAATCTTTCACCATGTTTGTCATTGACTGCGCCAAAATTTGCAGGGAATAATTCTAAATGGGAATGCAGAAAATGAAACTTTAATGACAAGTTGCTCTTCGTGGTTTTGTATGTTTGAAGCATGTTGTCAACCAGCTGCATATAGTTTGGTGCTCTGCAGTTGTCAAGAAAAATTTCAACAACATCCTTGAACTCTTTCCATGCAATTTTCTCCAGTCTCACTCGAAGTACTTCGAATTGCCTGTCATTGATGATTTGTTTGATTTGTGGACCAGCAAAAATCCCTTCCTTAATCTTGGCATCAGTTAATCTGACTTGAATTATCAAGTGAAATAACAAATATAAGCATTTTTTTTAAAGATGGTGCGTGATAGGGAAATTTCAATGTGTTTTTCATGATCAGCAGCCCAAAATCTATAAGATACACCCAAAAGTATTCAGGAAGCAAAATCTTTGTTATCTAGTGTTTGATTTCTACAATGTAGAGTAAGGAACATCGTGAATGATAATTGGTATACATAAGGGCATATTGTGGTAGAACGTTTGATGCATGCTGCATCAGCCATTGCGTTAAGCTGAATGCTTTAATAAATAATGTCTGCTGCTAGCTTTTTGTCAGTGACATTAAAAAGCATTCAGTCTCCAGTGCAAAGAAAGAGGAATAAAGGAAATCAGACCAGCAATCTAATAATTCTGTGTTTTAACTCCTTTACATTAAAATATGTCATAACATGTTATACAGGAAAAGAAATTAAAACTGGTTGTGAAATTAGAACTACCATAACAAATCAAAATAAGTATTAAATATCTGCCATTTTAACAAGTACTACTCCACAAAGAAAAAGAACCATTAGCTGATATTTGATTATTATGACAAAGGAGGAGATTCAGCCCATCAAGCTCATGCCAGCTCATTGCAGAGCAAAATTGTCAGTCTCATCCCTCCTCCTTTCATTTGCCTCTAGCCCTACAACTTACCCTCTCTAGTGCCGCGGTAACAGAGTGGTTAGTGTGGTGCTGTTACAGCTCAGGCGTTCTCGAGTTTGGAGTTCAATTCTAGTGCCACCTGTAAGGAGTTTGTGTGTCCTCCCTGTGGAATGTGCAGGTTTTCCCCGGGTACTCTGGTTTCCTCCCACAGTCCAAAGACGTACTGCGTAGACTAATCGGTCATTGTAAATTATCCTGTCACTAGGTTAGAGTTAATCGGATTTGTTGGGGGCTGATGGGGCAGCGTGGTTTGAAGGGCTGGAAGGGCCTAGTCCATGCTGTATCACTAAATAAATAAACAGATCCATAAATTTCCCTTTGATTCTTTTTTCAGTCATTTAGCTGCACAAAGGGACAATTTACAGTAGCTAACAAACATATTGAGGAGTCGACATAAACATTAAATAGAAATGGAATTTCTCTCACTCCACCACTCCTATTATAATTATTACTCTTTAAAAGTCCAATCATTAATTATGACCTAAGAAATTGACCTGGTCTCACCATACAGCTCCTCCAGCCAGCACTGCCATTAAATGAGGTCTTGTTAATTCCATTTTGACTTTGGCTTCACTTTCCTGCTTGTTCCCCATTCCTTTTAACTCCCCACTGGTTCAATGTACTCTGTGCCTCAGCCTCCTCACCTCTCCAAGTAGAGAAAATCAACAATTTTCTTCAGCCTTATCTGGAATGGTTCTCCCTGATTCTGATGGGTTCTAGGTTACCACAGAAAGGAAACATCCTCTCAAAACATTTACTTTGTCAAGTTCCTTAGTGTCTTGTGTTTCAATGAGATCATCATTCTTTTTTGCAAACAGCAATGGATAAAGCTCGAATATTCCTCAGTAATGAACGCCTATTTCTCAGAATTCAATTCAGTGAACCTTCTCTAGACTTCTTGTTCTTTAAACAAGGAGACCCAAATGACACGCCATGTACTAGGTGTGGTCTTATCAATGACCTGTTTAGTTGCAGCAAAACTTCTCCACATGAAAAATCTGTTCCACTTTTTGTACTTGCATAAAATTTAGCTCAGGTTCATGTACATGTAATCACCAGATCTTTCTATATTGCAGCATTCTGCAGTCTGTCTCTCTTCTCCCTTCCACAGAGGATAACCTCACACTTTTCCACATGACATTCCATCTGTCACAAGGTCATCTTCACTCATTTGCTTATCCATTTCCCATGGCCAGCTTTTAGCTTCCTCTCACAATTCGCTTTCCCACTTTTCTTTATGTCTTCAGTAAATTTGGCTGCAATAAATTAGGTCCATTCATTTAAGTCATTAATAAATAGCCGAAGTCCAGCACTACTCCTGTAGCATCTCAGTAATAACAGTGTGTCAAACTGCGAATGATCCATTTATCCTGTCTTTGTTTTCTGCTCGTCGTTTGCTCATACAGTAAAACATATGTTCATCTAACACCATAATTCTACAATGATGCATACACAGTCGTTTTAACAATATGCTGGCTTTCATGAGCGAATCCACTGAAATTCATCGATGCAAGGACTGCTAATTATCAGAATGTCCTGACTTTCTATAAAACCCTGGCACTGAGCTCACAAACTAACATAGAAATTAAAATATATGTTTGGCATCAATGATGCTCCATCTGTCCAAATATGTGCATTTTGTAAATGGTTACATGTAGATTCTTCAGTTCTCGTTTTCCTTTCCTCGTCCTCGGGATGAAATACCCTGCTCAAAATGCTCCACCAGTCCAGCTGACCAGAGTGGCTTCCCTCAAGTGGGTGGTACCGTAGTATAGGTGGACGGCACAGTAATGTAGTGGGTAGCACAATCACTTTACTGTGTCGGCTGTAAGATCAGGATTCGAGTCTTGCCACTATCAGTAAGGAGTATGTACATTTCCCCATGGCCATATGGGTTTCTTCTCAGTGCTCCAGTTTCCTCCTGCATTCCAAAACTGTACGGCTTAGGGATTGAGTTAGTACGTTGTGTGCACGCTATGCTGGCAGCAGAAACATGGTGACCATTGCAGGCTGCCCCCAGCACATCCTTGGACTGTGTTGGCCGTTGATACAAACAATGCATTTCACTGGCTGTTTTGGTGTTTCAACGTATGTGTGACAAGTAAAGCTAACCTTCAGAGTCTAATCTTCCAAAGGACAGGGTATTTCATTGTTGCTTATTTCAAGGGCTCACTGGAGTACTTCTCGTGAACAGAGTGCGTAACTCAGCGATTAACGGGGATTTTCTGTAGTGCAAAGATTACAGAAAGGACCAGTGGTTTCTTCAAAATCACAAGGGGATTTGACAGGGTAGAGAAAATTTGGAATGCTAGGAGGTAGGATACACAGATTTAGTGTAATTGTCATTAAAAACTACAGAATATGTGGATTTCTTTACTCAGCAAACATGATCTGCAATGCATTGCTTAAGGATTGGTGGAGGCAACCTTTTCAAGGGACTTGGCTGTGTCATGGCAAAATTTACGGGACAACACACAGCTCAAAGACACAGGTTCAATCAGGACGTCTGTCTGCATGGAGATTTGCACATTCTCCCTGTGATTGTGTGTGTTTCCTTTGGGTGCTCCAGTTTTCTCCCATGCCCCAAAGATGTGTGGTTGTTAAGTTAATTGCCCACTGTAAATTGCCCCAAGGGGTAGAGTCTGGGGTGAGTTCAAAGTTCAAAGTAAATTTATTATCAAAGAAAATATATGTCACCATATACAACCCTGAGATTAAATTTCTTGTAAGCATACTCAATAAATCCATAATAGAATAATAACCATAACAGAATCAATGAAAGACTGCACCAACTTGGGCTTTCACTGAGTGTGTAGAAGACAACAAGCTGTCCAAATACAAAAAGAAAGAAATAACACTAATAAATCACAAACTTGAGATAAAGAGTCTTTGAGAGTGAGTCCATAGGTTCTGGGAACATTTCAATGATGGGGCAAATGAAGTTGGCTCAAGTTATCCCCTTTGGTTCAAGAGCCTGGTGGCTGAGGAGTAATAACTGGTTCTGAATAAGGTAGTGTGAGTCCTAAGGTTCCTATACCTTCTCTCTGATGGTAGCAGCGAGACAAGAGCATATCCTTGGCGGTGAAGGTCCCTGATGATGGATGCTGCTTTCCTGCGACACCATTTCATATTAGATTATTAGATTAGATTATGAGGACATTCAGTCCTCATTTATTGTCATTTAGAAATGCATGCATTAAAAAATGATACAATGTTCCTGCAGAATGATATCATACGAAAAAACACAGGACAAACCAAGACTAAAACTTTCAAAACCACATAATTACCACATTTAGTTACAACAGTGCAAAGCAATACCATAATTGATAAAGAGCAGACCATGGGCACAGTAAAAAAAAGTCTCAAAGTCCCGATATCCTGATCATTCCACGCAGGCGGCAGAAGGGTGAAACTCTCCCTGGCATGAACCTCCAAGCACCGCAAACTTGCCGATGCAGCACCATTGGAAGCACCCGACTGCAGCAGACTCTGAGTCCGTCCGAAAACTTCAAGCCTCCGACCAGCCCCTCCAAGCACCATCCTCTGCCGAGCGCTTTGACCCCGCCCCGGCCGCTGAGCAACAAGCAAATCCGAGGACTCGGGGCCTTCCCCTCTGGAGATTCTGGATCACACAGTAGCAGCAGCAGCGAAGCAGGCATTTCAGAAGTTTCACCAGGTGTTCCTCCGTACTCTCACATCCGTCTCCATCAAATCAGGATTGTGCACAGCACCCTACTTGACAAATAACAGATGGCACCACCGTAGTGGCCGCTGCGAGCTGCGTGGCACCGCCATCTTCTCCTCCTCCCAATATAGATGTGCTCATGGCTGTACCTGTGATGGACTGGGCCATATCCACTACTTTTTGTAGGATTTTCCATTCAAGGGCATTGGTGTTTCCAAGTCAGGCTGTGATGCAGCCAGTCAACATACTCTCCACTGCATATCTATAGAAGTTTGTCAAAGTTTTAAATGTCATGCCAAATCTTCACAAATTCATAAGGAAGTAAAGGCTCTGCCATGCTTTCTTCATAATTGCACTTATGTGCTGGGCCCAGGACAGGTCATCTGAAATAGTAACACTGAGGCAGTTAAAGTTGCTGACCTTCTCTGATCCTCCAATGAGGACTGGCTCATGGTCCTCTGGTTTTCTCCTCCTGAAGTGAATAATCAGCTCCTTGTCTGGCTGACATTGAGTGAGAGGCTATTGTTATGACACCACTCTGCCAGCTTTTCAATCTCCCTCCTAAGTGCTGATTCATCACCACCTTTAATGTGGCCTGCAACAGTTGTGTCATCAGTAATCTTGAATATGGCATTGGAGCTGTGCTTAGCCACACAGTCGACAGTGTAAGGGGAGTAGAGCAGGGGCAAGTGAGTAGTTGCTGAGAGTGTAGGGAGTGGAGTGATTTAGGAGTACTATTAGAAGGTGGTCAGGGAGGGGAAGACCTACTGTGCTGCATCTCTTTATGACTGTGGGGTGGCAGCAGCGGGTGGCAAGGGACTGATGAAAAGGCTGTTTCAAAGAGATGTCATGGTGGGCCTAATGGCTGCTTTTCGTAACACAATGTTTTCTGGGATAGAGGTTTAGGAACATATTTAACAACAGGAAATGAGGCTACATTGAATGCTGGTGATGAGCTTAACTCAGTCACTGAGAAATAGTCAAACAAGGGTGATCAAGATACTTGATATTCCACAAAATGAGTCATCGACTGTCATTGCTTTTGAAGGATGTTTCTGTTAAGACCATGATTTGTGTGAAGTATTCTGAACGGTATCCATTTGGAGAGGTTCTCAGGGCACAAACTGATGTGTCCATGAGCTTTACAATGAAGACTTAATTATAATTAAGTTCTTCTGGCAGGAAATGACAATCATAGGCTTAATTTTAATTTTTCTTTGCGCTCAATAAAGTTGTCGATAGAAATAATTTATAAACTTGTGCCTACTTTGGGAGGATTTCCATTCATTCTTTCAATGGGTAATTTAAATTAATTCAAAACTAAATCATGATCAAGAGAAATACGCTGGGAAAAAGAAGGATGTCACAAAAATGTAACAATTTAGATTCAACAATGACTGACATTCCAGATTAACTCCCATTGAGACTTTTAGAAGGAGCAATATTTTCTTACAGTTGTGTCAGTCAGATTGTGCGAATCACTGTTGTCAAAGATTGGCATGAAATAAAGAGAATCCCCTTTTTGACAAGCCTTTGGTCTTGCATCATTTCCCTTACACCAGCCTCAAACTGCCACAAGGAAATGTCATAAGTACTGATAAGGCTATTGTGATGTTGGGTTTTCAGAAAGAAATGAGGATCTCTCTGGATATTTTAAAATCCCAAACTGGCAAGTTGCAAGTTCTTTAATGTAATGAGGAATTGCAACATACGTAGCCTGCTACACATTTATTGGGGATGTGAACCACCAAGCTTGGGAGACCGTTGTCCAACTCACAGAACACTTCTCCAAAGTCCACCACTAGCATTCAATGTCTTATAGCCCCACATTCCTTCACCATATCTGTGCTTCCCCCAGTTCTGGCATATTATACACCTTTGAATTCAGTTATTGTGTGCTTCTTGTAGATCTCCAGTTCTTGATGCTACAGCGTGGGAGGCTGCTGATGTAGTGGAGAATTGATAGTCAGTAGTGTGTGTGGTAAACCATATATATAGGTTGTAACTGGGTTACCCGTCTGGACATGCCTGGACATGCCCCTCTGCTGACTGCTCCTGTGTCGCCTCCCACAGACCCCTGAATAAAGGCGATTGTGCCACTGCTGCTCCCACAGTCCAGGACAGATACTCAGCATGGACGTTGGACCATTTACTGTTAATAAAAGTCTTTCAGTATTTACATTACTTCCAGTCTTTTGGAGTTATTGATAGTGCATCATACTGGTTGCCAGTGTAGGGACGAAGGATTCACATGTGGAGAAAAACTGCCAAGAGCTTGAGGTAGCAAATACTTTCCACATACCAATGTCAATTCTAAATGATGTAATACTTTTAATCAGAAAAACAATTCAGTGCACTCAGTTCTCAATGAATACAATGACTGAGTACAGTGCAAAGACATAAGTTACTGTAGAGCACAAAATAAATACTTTATTTATTTCATGATACAGTGCAGAGTAGGCCCTTGCAGCCCTTTGAACCACTCAACCCCAGCAAACCCCAACAGCACAATTAACTCTAACCTAATCATGACTGGGATAGAGAATTCCAGGACTCTCCAACCTCTGAGTGAAGCTGTTTCTCCTCTTTTCCATGCCAAACAGTTTGTCTCCTATTCTGAGACCGTCCTCCCTGGTTCCAGATTCCATAACCAAGACAAACATCCACCCTGCTTCTCATTTGTCAAGGCCTTGAAAATTAATGCCTGTCTCAGTTAAGTCCATTTCTTATTCTTCCATAGTCCAGATAATGATGTTCCAGTCTAACCAGTTGTGGAACAAACCAGCCTTTGCTGAAACAAATGGGTTAACCTGCTCTGCACTCCCTCAGTGGTAGGTGCATCTATCTTAGGTAAGGCGACCCAGACTCTACATGGCAGATGTTGTCTTACCCAAGCCTTATACAATTGTAGAAAACTTCCTAACTCCTGTATTCAAATCATTTCATGATAAAGGCCAGCACCATTTAAAGATAAAGATACAGATTAGCTTTATTTGTTGTAGCTACATTGAAATATACAGTGAATTGCCTTATTTTGCATCAAATCAAATCAGCGAGGATTGTGCCTGGCAGAACATAAATGTTGCCATGCTTCCAGTGCTAACATAGCATGCCCATAACTCACTGACCCTAATCGTACACCTTTGGAATGTGTGGAAATTAGAGCACCCAGAGGGAGTCCACACAGTTATGAGGAGAACTGCAAACTCCCTGCAGACAGTGGCGGGAATTGAACCCTAATCTGACAGTTCATGCTGCGTAGCATTATGCTATCCACCACGTAACCGTGTTGCCCTAATTTCACTTCCCAATTGGTGCTGTATATACAGCAAGAGGTGTGGGAGCCTGGAGACCTGCACTCAATGATTTAGAAACAGCTTCTTCTCTTCTGCCATCAGGTTTCTGAACACAAGAGATTCTGCAGATGCTGGAAATCTTCAACAACACCCAAAAAGCTGCTGAAGCAACTCAAAGGTCAGGCTGCATCAATGGAGAGGAATAAACAGTAAACGCTTCAGGACAAGACCTTTTCGTCAGGAAAGGGACGGAAGCCTAAGCAGTGCATGTACCTGTGAATACTAGCTCATCACTCTTTCCTTTCTGGGCGCCATGGTATCGTAGTGGTTAGCATGATGCTATTACAGCTTGGGGCATTCCACAGTTCAGAGTTTAATTCCAGTGCTGTTCTGTAAGGAATCTCTGTATGTCCTCCCCATGGAATGCATGTGTTTCCCTGGGTGCTCTGTTTCCTCCTACAGTTAAAAGATGTACCGGTTAGGTTAAGTGGTCATTTTAAATTGTCCGGTGATTAGGTTAGAGTTAATTAAGTTGTTGGGGATTGCTGGGATTGAGTGGTTGAAAGGGCCAGAAGGGCCTACTCTGCAAAATCGCTAAATAAATAAATAAATGTTTGCTTATTTTGTGCTGTATAGTAATTTATGTATTTGCACTGTACTGCTGCCACAAAACAAACCTCATATCATTTAAGGCAGTGATAATAAACATGATACTGATCCTGATTCAGTGACTGCCAGCAAGCGCACTTAGGCCCATCTCAACAACAACACTTCTCAAGCTCCTTCCTTTTAATAAATTATCTGATTTTCTATTATGTGCTTTGAAGTGTGTGACCTCATATCTTTCTGCATTATTTTCCATCCACTATGTTTTGCCCACACACTCTTACTGTCTATATCCTGCTTGCATCTTTCCCTGTGCCCACTGACAATTGT
This sequence comes from Mobula hypostoma, assembly GCF_963921235.1. Classification (NCBI taxonomy): domain Eukaryota; kingdom Metazoa; phylum Chordata; class Chondrichthyes; order Myliobatiformes; family Myliobatidae; genus Mobula; species Mobula hypostoma. The sequence goes on from NC_086101.1 coordinate 48,756,584, forward strand.
CAGCAAACTTGGAAATATGACTTGTAGGTCCCCTTGTCAAATCATTGACATGGATTGTGAAATTCTGGTCCAAGTCCTAAACCCTGCACCAATCCAATAGTCACAGCCTGTTGACCTAGCAAGAATGTTGTGTCTCTTCTAACTACCATTGAGTCTCTCTAAAATTCCACTTCAAAAAGAATTTATTGTTAGGTACTTTAAAGAATTCCAAGGGTTCAGTAATGGATTATATAAATGCTTTTTTTTTCTTTTTTTCCATTGATATATATAAAATTTAGTATACTATTATGTTATCTTGGTTTCTTATGTTTAAATTACATTGTTTGTAGTATTTTTTTTGGTATTGATACCTTTTGGAATTTTATTATACTTTAACATTGTATTAATGTTTATATGGCTTTCCTTTTTTGTATACTTACTCAATAAAAAGATTTAAAAAGAAAAGGATTATATAAATGCACATGATATTATTCAATTAACAAGTGAACATATTTAGTACACTGAGGATACTTTTTTATACTGTGGAGGCACCAGACAATGCAGTTATGGCTATGCTAGTTGATAATGAGGTACTTAAAGTAACAGCTATGGAGAGCCACAGGTGAGAGCTGAGTGCCAGGTGGGGACCAAAGGTGGACAAACCGCCAGAAAAGGACGCGACATGTTCCCCACCAGAGGTGCTAACCCCCCCCCCGACACCCCGGGCAATGGCTTCGACAAGCCAGCTAAATCAGATGAGGGTAGCCGACGGGTCTCAAACTCTTGGTAAGATAGGGAGTTGTCTATCCCAGCATGTGAAGACAGACTCTGGCGGACGAGACTAATGGAAGGTCCAACGGTCAAGAATGCGGTCCCTGCAAACGTCGTGGAATGCGTAGAGCACAATATGACACAGAAGGTGTCCTGGTCATCCACTGCGCCTGGTCCCATCCCCAGCCGTCTCTACTCTTGTCTTGCCACTGGATCCAGATGGGCATTGGGAAAAGGGAGTGAGGCTGACGCTGCGCAACTCTCCCTCACTTAAATCCAAATCAAGCGCTAGTTTCGACACCATCATCATCATCATAATCGTGTCGAGGTCTTCATCGACGACTATGGACGAACAACCAACCAACTAAAAGTAAATTCTGAAATCACTGTTTCAAATGAAACAGACTTTAAGCTGGGAAGCTGTCAATACTTTTAGGTCCAGCTATACGAAGGATGTTATTAAGTTGGTAAGGATGCAGTAAAAATTCACAAGGAAGTTACTGAGACTGGAGGCCTTGAGTTATAAGTGGAGGCTGTGTAGGCTTGGCCTTTCTTCCCTGGAGCCTAGATAGAGTGGAGAGAATGTTTCATATAGTAGAGGAGTGTCTGGGATCAGAGGGTGCAGCCTCAAAATAGAATATTGTCCCTTTCGAACAGAAATGAGGAGGAATTTCTTCAGCCAGAGGTTGGTGAATCTGTGAAATACATTACCAGAGATGACTGTGGAGGCCAAATCATTGGGTATATTTAAAGCAGAAATTGATAGATTCTTGATTAGTAAGGGCATCAAGGGTTATGGACAGAAGGCAGGAGAATTGGATTGAGAGGGATAATACTGTAATTCAGCCGTGACGGACTAGACCCAATGTATCAAATGACCTAAATCTGCTCCTCTCTCTTATGGTCTTATGTACCTTGGCATTGAATAGAACTATTGAGACATATTACATTTCTTTCCAGTAGATGACATCATAATTCCATTATGTTTTCTTGTTTAAATAAGGAATTATCAGTAATCAAAAAGTAATATAGTAGGAAAATAGCAGATTTCTTTAAGCTCTAGGCCATACATCTTTTAAATGTCAAAATGTGACTATATAACTACAGACTTATATTACTCATCAAGATAAACTGGAGTGTTATTGCAAAGATTAGAAATGAGTTGTATCTTGTTATTCTAGGATAGGAATGGAGTTGGTGATTCTTTTGTCACCATTCAGGGCTTTGCTTTAGTCCCCCAACTAGTAAAAAGAGTGAGAAAATCAGGTTTGATTCTCAATTGGTTTGAAGAAGGATTGGGAACTCTGGCACTGACTTATGAGGCATTGTAACCACATCCACTGATAGTTGAGTAATTATAACGGTGTACAGTAAATCAGACTGCTTAAGACTTGTAGAGAGCATTTACACCTTCAGGACTCAAAGTTAAATGGATGCTCACCATTGAAACTGATTAGAAAATAATGAAAAAGTGTAACTTAGTGTGAAAGTGTAATATTACAATATTAAAACCTTTGAATATGTTCTTGTTTTTCCTTATAAAAAATCAGTTGTACTTCCCTGCTCTCTATACACAACACACAAAATTCTGGAAGGCTGACACAAAATGTTAACTGTTTATTTTCCCCCATAGATGCTACCCGACTTGCTGAGTTCTTCCAGAATTTGTGTTGTGCAAGATTTCCAGCATCTGCAGAATCCTCTGCATTATGCTGCAAGAGGTAAAGCTGCTAATGTATCTCAGTGGGGTTCCTGACTCATCCGCAAAATAAATTACAGAAATAATTGAATAGAAAAACATAGAACATAGAAAACCTACAGCACAATACAGGCCCTTTAACCCACAAAGCTGTGTCGAACATGTCCTTATCTTAGAAATTACCTAGGGTTACCCATAGCCCACTATTTTTCTAAGCTCCATGTACCTATCCAGGAGTCTCTTAAAAGACCCTATCATATCCGCCTCCACCACCGTCATTGGCAGTCCATTCCACACACTCACCGCTCTCTGCATAAAAAAACTTACCCCAACATCTCCTCTGTACCCACTTCCAAGCACGTTAAAACTATGCCGTCTTGTACTAGCCATTTCAGCCCTGGGAAAAAGCCTCTGACTATCTACACGATCAATGCCTCTCATCATCTTGTACACCTCTGTCAGGTCACCTCTCATCCTCTGTCGCTCCAAGGAGAAAAGGCCGACTTCACTCAACCTATTCTCATAAAGCATGCTCCCCAACCCAGGCAACATCCTTGAAAATCTCCTCTGCACCCTTTCCATGGTTTCCACATCCTTCCTGTAGTGAGGTGACCAAAACTGAGCACAGTACTCCAAGTGGGGTCTGACCAGGGTCCTATGAAGCTCCAACATTACCTCTGGGCTCTTAAACTCAATCCCACAATTGGTGAAGGTCAATGCACCAAATACCTTCTTAACCAGAGTCAACCTGCGCAGCAGCTTTGAGTGTCCTATGGACTCGGACCCCAATATCCCTTTGATCCTCCACACTGCCATTAATACTATATTCTGCCATCCTATTTGACCTACCAAAATGAACCACCTCACACTTATCTGGGTTGAACTCCATCTGCCACTTCTCAGCCCAGTTTTATATCCCATCAATGTCCCGCTGTAACCTCTGACAGCCCTCTACACTATCCACAACACCCCCAACTTTTGTGTCATCATCAAATTTACTAACCCATCCCTCCACTTCCTCAGCTAGGTCATTTATAAAAATCAAAAGTAGGGATCCCAGAATAGATCCTTGAGGCACACCACTGGTCACCGAACTCCATGCAGAATATGACCGGTCTACAACCACTCTTTGCCTTCTGTGGGCAAGCCAGTTCTGGATCCACAAAGCAATGTCCCCTTGGATCCCATGCCTCCTTGCTTTCTCAATAAGCCTTGCATGGGGTACCTTATCAAATGCCTTGCTGGAATCCATATACACTACATCTACTGCTCTACTTTCATCAATGTGATTAGTCACATTCTCAAAAAATTCAATCAGGCTCGTAAGGCACGACCTGCCTTTGACAAAGCCATGCTGACTATTCCTAATCATATTATGCTTCTCCAAATGTTCATAAATCCTGCCTGTCAGGATCTTCTCCATCAACTTACCAACCACTGAAGTAAGACTCACTGGTCTATAATTTCCTGGCTATCTCTACTCCCTTTCTTGAATAAGGGAACAACATCTGCAACCCTCCAATCCTCTGGAAACTGTCCCGTCCCCATTGATGATGCAAAGATCATTGCGAGAGGCTCAGCAATCTCCTCCCTCGCCTCCCACAGTAGCCTGGGGTACATCTCATCTGGTTCCAGTGACTTATCCAACTTGATGCTTTCCAAAAGCTCCAGCACATCCTCTTACTTAATATCTACATGCTCAAGCTTTTCAGTCCGCTGTAAGTCAACCCTACAATCGCCAAGATCCTTTTCCGTAGTGAATACTGAAGCAAAGTATTCATTAATTACCTCTGCTATCTCCTCTGGTTTCATACACACTTTTCCACTGTCACACTTGATTGGTCCTATTCTCTCACATCTTATCCTCTTGCTCTTCACATACTTGTGGAATGCCTTGTGGTTTTCCTTAATCCTGTCTGCCAAGGCCTTCTCATGGCCCCTTCTGGCTCTCCTAATTTCATTCTTAAGCTGCTTCCTGCTAGCATAATCTTCTAGATCTCTATCATTACCTAGTTTCTTGAACCTTTTGTAAGCTCTTTTTTCCTTCCTGACTAGTTTATTTTTTTTTAACTCTTTCCCCTTGAAGAAGTACAGGGAATGAAGAGATGCCGTAATAGACCAAAGACGTTTTGCGACTTAGTGAAAAGTGGAATGGGTTTTTTTTTAGATTAGATTATGAGGACACTCAGTCCTCGTTTATTGTCATTTAGTAATGCATGCATTAAGAAATGATACAATGTTCCTCCAGTATATCACAGAAACACAAGATAGACCAAGACTGAAACTGACAAAAACCAGATAATTATAACATATAGTTATAACAGAGCAAAGCAATACTGTAATTTGATAAAGAGCAGACCATGGACATGGTAAAAAAAAAGTCTCAAAGTCCCGATAGCCCCATTATCTCATGCAGACAGTAGAAGGAAGAAAAACTCTCCCTGCCATGAACCTCCAGCGCCGCAAACTTGCTGATGCAGCACCCTGGAAGCACCCGACCACGGCCGACTCTGAGTCCGTCCGAAAACTTCGAGCCTCCGACCAGCCCTCCAACACCGAGCACTGAGCACCATCACTGCAGAGCGCTTCGACCCCGGTCCCGGCCACCAAGCAACAGGCAAAGCCGAGGATTTGGGGCCTTCCCCTCCGGAGATTCTGGATCGCACAGTAGCAGCAGCAGCGAAACAGGCATTTCAGAAGTTTCACCAGATGTTCCTCCGTGCTTCTCACGTCTGTCTCCATCAAATCAGGATTGTGCACGGCATCTTACTTAACAAATAACAGATGTTCATTCTGGAGTGGCCGCTGCGCACTGCGTCACATTACCATCTTCTCTTCACATTTGAGGAGCCATATGGTGGACTTCTGCTTCTTGTGCTTCTGCTGTCATATACAGAGTGTGTCCTGTAATTGGTATGGATACATGCAGCTTGCAATGGGCATGGATGGATGCATTCTGTAATGTGCATGAATAGACATGTCCTGTAATGGGTATGGACAGATGCATCATATAATAGGCATAAATAGACCCCCCCCACACACACACTCTGCCTTCCGCAGGGATTGCTCCCTCCATGATTTATTTATGGTCTCTCCGCACTAATCTCCCTCCTGGCACTTATCCCTGCAAGCGGAGTAAATGCCACATCTGCCCTTTCATCTCCATTCAGGACCCCAAACAATGCTTCCAGGTGGGGCAACACCTCACCTGTGAATCTGTTGGAGTTGTCTGTCTGGTGCTCCCGATGCAGCATCCTCTACATTGTTGAGACCCACTCTGTACCGGCTATTTATAGATGCATCCAATAATGGGTATGGAGAGATGTGTCCTGTAATGTATCCTGTAATGAGCAATAGATGCCTCCTGTAAAAGGCATGTGTGGATGCACCCTGTAATGGGTATGGATAGATGCATCTTCTGATGGGTATGGATAGACACATCCTGTAATTGGTATGGATAGATTAATCTTCTAATGGGTATGGATAGGCACATCTTGTAATTGGTATGCATAGATGCATCTTGTAATGGGTAGACATATTCTGTAATGAGTATGTATAGACACATCTTGTAATGGGTATGGATTGATGCATCTTGTATTCGGTATAGATGGACACATCCTGTAATGGGTATGGGTAGATAAATCTTGTAATGGATACAGGTAGACACATTCTTTTATGGATATGGAAAGACACGCCTGTACTGTATTGAGTATGGATAGATGCATCTCATAATGGGTATAGATAGAAACAACCTGTAATTGGCACGTATAGACTGAGGGATCATCATATGGAGAAGTGTCTGTTGCAGTACTCAATGTTGGTGTATCTATTATTGTGGCAAAGTAAATTCCGCCGCTCTTACCAGCCCAGTATTAAATCAGTGGAGAACACTACCTGGTGCCGACAGTTACACTGGGATTAGCCACAGCTCAATGGATGGCTTGATTGTGGATTATTCCCATCACAGAAGGGGCACTGAGCTGTCAGAGATGCCCTCTTTCAAATGGAATACAATACAGAATCTCTGCAGTTAATACTGAGCAAAAACTTTTCAGATAGATATAAGCATTGCCACAATGTTATCTTTGGAAGAACAGGGAAGTCACATTCTAAGTAAATGCAGGAGAAATCCTTGTGATGTATTCTACTAAGATTTCCAAAGGTGCACATGAAAGGCTGTCAGTTAAGCTCAATTTTAGTGGAAATTCAAATGAGAGATAAAGAACTGAAACCGAGGCTGATAATGTTTGTTAGGTCAGGGGTTTAAAGCCTCTGGAAATGGAGGTGGGTAAATGGGAGTTGCAGATCAGCCCCAAGCTGATAGATTGGCCTCACCCTATTCCTTTTTGCAATGCAAAAGACGTTGTCATAAGTGTAGGTGGAATTGGGAAGTTATTAAAGGTGCCTTTGCAAGAAATGAGTTCAATATTCTTAAACCAATGTTGAATGTCACTCCTGAACTTAAGCAGATGTATTTATTTACCATCTTTCATGTACTTTTCAGAATAGCCCAATGTAGTAAGCATAATAAATATAAGCGGGAGTAAGACCTGCTTATATAATGTGGAAGGTGCAGGATCAGTTCGTTCCAAAGAGGAAGAAAGATCCTAAGGGGAGTAAGGGGAGGCCGTGGCTGACAAGGGAAGTAACGGACAGTATAAAAATAAAAGAGTACAACATAGCAAAGATGAGTGGGAAGCCGGAGGATTGGGAAACTTCTAAAGAGCAACAGAACGTAACTAAAAAGGCAATACGCAGAGAAAAAATGAGGTACGAGGGTAAACTAGCCAAGAATATAAAGGAGGATAGTAAAAGCCTCTTTAGGTATGTGAAAAGGAAAAAAATAGTTAAGACCAAAATTAAGCCCTTGAAGACAGAAACGGGTGAATTTATTATGGGGAACAAGGAAATGGCAGACGAGTTGAATAGGTACTTTGGATCTGTCTTCACTAGGGAAGACACAAACAATCTCCTAGATATAATAGTGGCCAAAGGACCTAGGGTAATGGATGAACTGAAGGAAATTTATATTAGGCAGGAAATGGTGTTGGATAGACTGTGGGGTCTGAAGGCTGATAAGTCCCTGGGACCTGATGGTCTGCATCCCAGGGTACTTAAGGAGGTGGCTTTAGAAATCATGGACGCATGGGTAATCATTTTCCAATGTTCTATAGATTCAGGATCAGTTCCTGTGGATTGGAGGGTTGCTAATGTAGTCCCTCTCTTCAAGAAGGGAGGAAGAGAGAAAACAGGGAATTATAGACCGGTTAGCCTGACGTCGGTGGTGGGAAAGATGCTGGAGTCAATTATAAAAGACGAAATTATGACACATCTGGATAGCAGTAACAGGATCGGTCTAAGTCAGCATGGATTTACGAAGACGAAATCGTGCTTGACTAATCTTCTGGAATTTTTTGAGGATGTAACTATAAAAATGGACAAGGGAGAGCCAGTGGATGTAGTGTACCAGGACTTTCAGAAAGCCTTTGATAAAGTCCCACATAGGAGATTAGTGAGCAAAATTAGGGCACATGGTATTGAGGGCAGAGTACTGACATGGATTGAAAATAGACTGGCTGACAGAAAACAAAGAGTAGTGATTAATGGCTCCCTTTTGGAATGGCAGGCGGTGACCAGTGGGGTACCGCAGAGTTCAGTGCTAGGACCGCAGCTGTTTACAATATATATTAATGATTTAGATGAGGGAATTAAAAGTAACATTAGCAAATTTGCCGATGACACAAACCTGGGTGGCAGTGTGAAATGTGAGGAGGATGTTATGAGAATGCAGGGTGACTTGGACAGGCTGGGTGAGTGGGCAGATGCATGGCAGATGCAGTTTAATGTGGATAAATGTGAGGTTATCCACTTTGGTGGTAAGAACAGGAAGGCAGATTATTATCTAAATGGAGTCAAGTTAGGAAAAGGGGAAGCACAACGAGATCTATGTGTTCTTGTACATCAGTCACTGAAAGCAAGCATGCAAGTACAGCAGGCAGTGAAGAAAGCTAATGGCATGCTGTCCTTCATAACAAGCGGAATTGAGTATAAGAGCAAAGGGGTCCTTCTGCAGCTGTACAGGGCCCCGGTGAGACCACACCTGGAGTACTGTGTGCAGTTTTGGTCTCCAAGTTTGAGGGACATTCTTGCTATTGAGGGAGTGCAGTGTAGGTTCACAAGGTTAATTCTCGGGATGGCGGGACTGTCATGTGTCAAAAGATTGGAGCGACTAGGCTTGTATACTCTGGAATTTAGAAGGCTGAGAGGGGATCTTATTGAAACATATAAGATTATTAAGGGATTGGACACGCTGGACGCAGGAAGCATGTTCCCGCTGATGGGTGGGTCCAGAACCAGAGGCCACAGTTTAAGAATAAGGGGTAGGCCATTTAGAATGGAGTTGAGAAAAAACTTTTTCACCCAGAGAGTGGTGGATATATGGAATGCTCTGCCCCAGAAGGCTGTAGAGGCCAAGTCTCTGGATGCTTTCAAGAAAGAGATGGATAGCGCTCTTAAAGATAGCGGAATCAAAGGTTATGGGGATAAGGCAGGAACTGGATACCGATTGTGGATGATCAGCCATGATCACAGTGAATGGTGGTGCTGGCTCGAAGGGCCGAATGGCCTACTCCTGCACCTATTGTCTATTGTCTATTGTCTATTCAACTCTTTGAACCTGCTCCAGCATTCAAAATGATCATGGCTGATCATCCAGCTTTAGTGGGAGGAGACATAAGGGGCTGGAACCTGGAACAAACAATGGTGTTGGAGAAACTCAGTGGGTCAGGAAACATCTGTAGAGGAAATGAACAGCCAATTTTGAGGCTCTTCATCTGGACTAATATAAGCTTAGTACCCTTGCCAGTTCTCTCTTTATCCATAAGAAAAATATCCTAATCTTTCTTGAATCTATGATAGACTCAAGGACCGGTTTTCTCAGCCGGGGTTCTGCGGAACCCTGGGATTCCTTCAGAGGTCACTAGGGATTCTCCGAGAGATAGTGAATTAAAAAAATAAACATCTTTTTTTAAACTTCGAACAACACATGATACTTGCATTCACAGTGGTGGACTGTGACCGAGCAGCCCATTAGCAATCTTGTTAGAGGTCTTTCAGCCCAGTATGGCAGTGCACAGTAAGACTATGTTTATTTGGTTAAATCCATTTTCAGTTTTTGACGTGAGATAGGGGAGGCCATTGGTGAGCGCTGTCTTGCACGGAGGGGAGGACTGTAGGCTGACGTGGAGCGTGAAGTGCATTTTCTGAGCATCGAATGGACTCACCCAACTTGGGCTGTGACATCAGCCTCTCCCTCCAAAATTACCTCCCAAACTTCCCCTTACTCACTGTCAACTGACTTACGGGAGAGAACAAACTCTACCAGTGTAGTAGAAAATTGGAGGGAAATTTTCAATCTAAAGAATTTTTACGCGCCGTAACTCAGTTGCTGGTCTACAGGTTTGCTGTTGTAAATGTTGCAAAAGGTGGATTGTGTAGGTTAAAGAGCACATCAATCTCCTGCTACATACAGAAATCCGGTGGCTTAGCAGAGTTAGAGCTCTCAACGGGGTATTGGAGCTGAAAGGTGAATTGCAGGAGCTCTTTCAAAAAAATACTAGGCCAGAGTTTGCTGAGTGCTTTGAAGATGAAGAATAGCTGCAGAAATTCGCCTAATTAGCCGACATTTTTCAGCATATAAACCACTTGAACAAGTCTCTGCAAGGTGCTGGAGAATCTGTTTTGACTTCAAGTGACAAGATTCTTGGATTTAAAAGGAAACTGAACCTTTGGAAAAATCATGTTGCAAAAGGAAATCTTGAAATGATTCCACTTCTGCTTGGGCTTGAGAGTCTGGAAGGATATCAGAAAATCTTGAGACTTATTGAAAACCACCTGGAAGAACTGCAGAACAAAATCGAACAGTATTTTTCCTCCTTTTCAACGTAAGTGTATGACTGAGTGAGGGATCCTTTCTCTGAATCTTCTGCTCAGCCTGAGAACTTGACTTTGAGAGAGGAGGAAGAACTTTGTGAGCTACAGTCTGATCATGCACTCAAGATGAGACCTACTGACCTGCCCCTGGACAAGTTCTGGATTTCTGTGAAAGAAGAGTATTTTGCCATGCATAGTAAAGCAATGAACATTTTGCTGCAGTTTTCAACTTCTTGCATGTGTGAGCAAGCTTTTTTTTGTTTAACAAGCATCAAGAGCAAAGATAGAAATCATCTCATTCCAGTTAAAGATGAAATCCGTGTGTGCTTATCTCAGGCTCGACTCAGAATTGAGTATTTGTGCAGCAAGAAACAAGCACAGGTTTCACATGCTAGGCCTATATTTGAGCCTGATCATGTCACTTAGTAAAAAAAAATGTTTTTCAAAGTCTTGTATAAAATTGTGTCTTAGGCTATATTTTTATTCATATTGCTTTGGCTTATGGTTTTTTGTAACTTTACTACTCAACATTATCAATAAATTTTCATGGTGTAAATAGCATTAATTAAAATCAATTTACAACCTTTATTTAAATTAAATCTACTGAGCCTCCCTTTAAAAAAATTAAATCCCATTTTGGCTTAATAACATTTATTTAACAGAAAATTATTATGTTTGCCTTATGAGTTTTAAGATTTTATGAAAGAGAAAGAAAGGGATTAATTTCAAGAAAGGTAAGCTAAGCTTAACTACCCTTTTTTTTCAAGAAAGGTTGGCTAAAATTTCACTGTCTACTCAAAAGAGCACTGACAATTATTTTTGGATTTTTATATCTACAGCTTACTGCTCACACTAATGTACCATGAGCTGTAGATGTAATAATTTGAACGCAGGGGTTCCCTGAGACCTGAAAATGATTTCAAGGGTCCCACCAAGGCAAAAAGGTTGATAAAGGCTGCTTTAGGAGAAGGTATCCCTCCTCCTCTTAGTCTTAAATAGCTTAACCCTTACCTCTAGACTGCGACACCCTGATCCTGAGCACTTTGGCCATTGGGAATACCTTTTCTGCATCTAATACAGTCTGTCTTGAAATTTTCTAGGAGATCGTCTGTCAGTCTTCTAACTAATAATAAGAAATGTTGCCACCAATGAGACCCATCAGCAGGAATATGACAAAGCCAAATGCAGACGCCCCTTGCATTACAACCATTCAACTTACAGAAATTCACCCTTACAGAATTCATAAAACATGACCCAGAAATTTGAGATATAGAATAAAATTCATTCCTTGGAATATATATGCAAAGCTATAAATAACTAAACACGAAATTCATTTCTTCAACTCATGTTTCTTGACACATGAACAAATAATGTGGCTTTGTGATACCAAAGATTTTCTAGGAATGCAATGCGTGGGTAGCCTGTAACCGGCTTTTAAGTAATATAAGTTAAGGGATGAATGTTGATCTGGGTTTCACATACTGTGTAATTCCCCTGCACTTGTTCAATATACCATAAGGGGAATCTTTCCCCATGTTCAAGTTTGCTGACAACACCATTGTTGTAGGCTGAATCAAAAGTGGAGATGAATCAGCTTATAGGAGGAAGATTCAAAATCTGACTGAGAAATGCCATAACAAGAACATCTCACTCCATGCCAGCAAGGAAAAGGAGCGGATTATTGACTTTAGGAGGAGGAAACCAGAGGTCCATGAACTAATTCTGATTGGGGGATCAGGGCTGGAGAGGGTCAGCAACTTTAAATTCCTTGGTGTTATTACTTCAGAAGACCGTCCTGGGCCCAGCACGTTAGTCAATTACAAAGAAAGCACAGCAGCACCTCTACTTTCTTAGGAGTTTGTAAAAGACTCAGCATGACATCTAAAACTTTAACAAACTTCAGTAGATGTGTAGTGGACAGTATATTGACTAGTTGCATCTCAGCCTGAAACACCAATGCCCTTGAATGGAAAAACCTACAAAAATTAATGGATACGACCCTGTCTATCATAGGTAAAGCCCACCACACCATTGAGCACATCTACAGGAAGCACTGGTGCAGGAAAGCACCATTCATCATCAGGGACCTCCACCACCCACAACATGCTCTCTTCTCACTGCTACCGTTTTGAAGAAGGTAGAGGTGCATCAGGACTTACACCACCAGGCTCAGAAACAGTTATTATCCCTCAACCATCAGGCCTTTGAACCAAAGGAGATAACTTCACTCAACTTCATTTGCCCCATCATTGAAATAGTCCCACAACCTATGGACTCACTTTCAAGGACACTTCATTTCGTTGTCAATATTTATTGCTTGCTTGCTTATTTGTTTGTTTGTTTGTTTGTTTGTTTGTTTATTTATTTATTATTATTATTATTATTATTGATTTCTTTTTGCATTTACATAGTTTGATATCTGTTGTGCACTGGTGGAGTCTTTCGTTGACTCTACTATGGTTATTATTCTGTTATGGATTTATTGAGTATGACCATAAGAAAATGAATCTCACAGTTGTATATGGTGACATATATGTGCTTTGATAATAAATTAACTTTGAACTTTACATCCACCTTAGGGAGGACCTGGACCCTTGACTTGACATCATATTTAAAAGGCTGTCTCCTACAGTGCAGCAACTCTCTCAGTGAATGGGATCAGTGAAGGCTCCTTAAATCACAAATTAATTTGAAGACTGTAACAGCTGAGAAGCATGTTGGCACTGGAGCATGCCAACTCTTGCAAACTGTTCTCTGCAAATCTACTCATTACTTCTATTATAATTGTTCTACTCTTTAAAATCTGAATCCTATGACTCAAAGCAGTTATTGTACTCCCTTAATGTATTGATGTGATAATGTGACAATAATAAACCAACTTACCAATACACCTACGGACATAACACTACTGAAGTGTTACAGAGAGCAGAAAAATGGGAGGTGCACATCCTGTTGCTGAAATAACACAGGTTCAGTTTACAAAGGTTCTGTAAATACCAAGAGAAATCAGAGTTAACCGAGTTGGACTATAATCCCAAAACAATGGAATACAGGTCTCATTAGACTGGGAGGAGATCCAAATGACAAGGAGTATAACAAATCAAAAAGAAAAGAGAGATCTATGGTAAACACAAAAGATTCTGGCGATACTGGAAATCCAAAGGAACACACACACACACGATGCTGGAGGAACTCAGCAGGTCGGTCAGCATCTATGGAAATAGATAGTCAACATTTTGGGCAGAGACCCTTCATCTGGACTGGAAAGGAAGGGGGAAGATGCTAGAATAAAAAGGTTGGGGAGGGGGAGGAAGACAAGCTGGAAGGTGATAGTTGAAGCCAAGTGGGTGGTGGAGGAGGGAATGAAGTAAGAAGCCGGGAGGTGATAGGTAGAAAAGGCAAAGGGCTAAAGAAGAAGAAAGCTTATAGGAGAGGAGAGGGAATCGTGGGAGAAAGGGAAGGAGGAGGGGCACTAGGGAGAGGTGATAGGCAGGTGAGGAGAAGAGGTAAAATGCCAGAGTAAGGAATTGAAGCAGAGGGAAGGGGGAGGGGAAAAGTACCAGAAGTTGGAAAAATTGATGTTTATGCCATCAGGTCGGAGGCTAACTGGATGGAAGATGAGGTGTTGCTCCTCCAACCTGAGAAGAGGAGGTCAGAATAGGAATGGGGATAGGAACTAAAATGGTTGACCACCGGGAAATTCCACCTTTTGTGGTTGGAGAGGTGAATGTCAGAGTGAATCAGGACCGGGTTGGAAAGAAGTGTGGGGGGGTGGAGCCTGTGGGTGAACTGTGTGTGCAGTGGGCACATGGTACCTGGAGGGGAGAGAGATGAAGACGGAGAAAATGAGTTTGACTTAAAAGGCATTACAGAAACATGGTTGCTGTAAACCCACTGGGATCACACTGTTCCAGAATACACAATACTCAAGAGAATAACTAATGCCCCTCTTAAATACAAGGTTCTGCAGATGCTGGAAACCTTGAGTAACACACACAGAATGCTGTCGGACTTCTTCTCACCATCTGCCCATCACCTCCCTCTGGTCCTCTTCCTCCTTCCCTTTCTCCCATGGTCCACTGTCCTCTCCTATTAGATCCCTTCTTCTTCAGTCCTTTGACGTTTCCACCCATCATCTCCCAGCTTCTTGCTTCACCTCCCCTACCCCACTCACCCTTCCAAGTCACCCAAGTCTCACCTATCACCTGCCAGCTTGTACTCCTCCTCCTCCACCCACCTTTTCATTCCAGCCTCTGCCCCTTTCCTTTCCAGTCCTGATGAAGGGTCTCGGCCCAAAATGTCGACTGTTTATTCCCCATCATAGATGTTGCCTGACTTGCTGAGTTCCTCCAGTATTTTGTGTGTGTTCCTGTTGCCCTTCTGCCTCTTGAAGGGGTTTACCAATGTGGCACATAAAGAAGGCACCCACACCAAATTTAAGTAAAACTCAATCTTTATTAATATTCATCAACTAGCATTCAATTAACCTCTTTAACACTCAATGATCCTGCACTTAATTCACAGTCTTGGCAAGCTACTTAATACATTAAAACACAAAACTCACAAAATTGCAGTATTTATTGATTTATTGATTGAATGTAATTTGTAATGTGTGGATCTATTTTTTAGAGCAATGACCACCACCCCTTAGCCCTATGTATTGATCTGTGGTCTGCGCATGCACTGTCGTCTACATATACGCATTATTCTCTCTCTTGCTGCAATGTGAATACACCAGTTAAAGCTGTCTTCCGTGTGCATGCTTTTATTTAATTGGTATGTGGTTGAGCAACAAATTGGCGATGAGTATGAACCTGAATGTCAGAAAATATCACAAACTTCACCGATAGTTATGGGACAAACAGCATGGGAAAGCTGAAGGACCTGTGAGTAACAGTGAAAGACATGCTGAATTTAAAGTGAAAGTAACATGGCGATGGCTTCAGTGAAGAAAGCCAATGAAGTTGATTGCACTAATGAAGACTGGGAGTCGTATATCAAAAGGATGGAACTGTATTGTATTATAACGTCAACGATGTGGAGGAGCAAAAGAAAACCCATACACTTCTTGGCTTTAATGGGCCCAAGAACATACAGTCTCTTATGTAACTTAATAACCCCTGAAAAGCCAGCAAACAGAGAGTATCACAGACAGGGTCACATAGAGCAAACGTGCAAGGCAGACAAAAAGCACAACTTAGTGAAAAGTCTCAAACACAAAACTAAGCAGATGCATAAAGTGATCAGACAACACAGAGTCTGACAAAGGTGAACTGTCATGCCAAGAACTGCATAGTACAACTGAAGCAGATCATAAAATCATTTGGATTACATCAATGTGTCTGGTGTAAAACTGAAGATGGAGCTGGATACAGGGTCAGCTTTGTCCATAATTCCAGAGGCTGACTACAACAGACTGTTGTCTAAGCTACCATTAGAGAAGATCTCAGTGATGCTAAAGATTTACACAGGGCGAGAAAGTGTCTCCCAAAGGCAAACTGAAAGTAAATGTGACGTATGGAGGCCAAACTCAACAGTTAGAGTTCTATGCATTGAAATGTGGAGAGTCAGCACTTTCAGATGTGAATGGTTGAGAAAATTCCAACCAGACTGGTACTCAATCAAAGCTCTCCGTGCGGCATCAACAGGCAATGGCAGCCTAAATGGTAGCACTAACCAGGGACAGGAACAGCTGCTTAATGCTAATGAGAATGTGTTTGAGAAGTGGATTGAATTGAACTGGATGAAACAGCAACACCAAGATTCCATAAAGCACGCCCAGTGCCTTACGCACTACATCCTAAAGTTGATGCTGAACTGCAGAGCTTAGAGGCATCTGGAATTCTCTCCAAGGTTGATTGGAGCAATTGGGTCCTGCCCATTGTCCCAATGATCAAGAAAGGGAAGGCTGAAGTCATTTGCATATGTGGGGGTTTCAAGGTGAGCATCAGCCTGGTACTGTGTACTGTGCAGTAGCCCCTGCCACAAGTGGAAGACGTTTTTGCATCTTCGACTGGTGGGGAGAGGTTTGAAAAGACTGACTTGTCACAAGCCTATCTGCAAATGGAGATGAGGAGACAAGTAGGATGTTCCTCACAATCAACACTCACAAGGGACTGTTCCAGTATAATCATCATGTCTTTGCTGTCACATCAGCTCCAGCAATTTGGCAAAGAGCAATGGACCAAGTTCTCCAAGATATTGTGATGCAGCTCTATAAAACTCTGGTTAGGCCACACTTGGAGTATTGTGTCCAGTTCTGGTCGCCTCACTATAGGAAGGATGTGGAAGCATTGGAAAGGGTACAGAGGAGATCTACCAGGATGCTGCCTGGTTTAGAGAGTATGCATTATGATCAGAGATTACGGGAGCTAGGGCTTTACTCTTTGGAGGGAAGGAGGATGAAAGGAGACATGATAGAGGTGTACAAGATATTAAGAGGAATAGATAAGAGCAGATAGCCAGCGCCTCTTCCCCAGGGCACCACTGCTCAATACAAGAGGACATGGCTTTAAGGTAAGGGGTGGGAAGTTCAAGAGGGATATTAGAGGAAGGTGTTTTACTCAGAGAGTGGTTGGTGCGTGGAATGCACTGCCTGAGTCAGTGGTGGGGGCAGATACACTAGTGAAATTTAAGAGACTACTGGACAGGTATATGGAGGAATTTAAGGTGGGGGGGTTATATGGGAGGCAGGGTTTAAGGGTCAGCACAACATTGTGGGCCGAAGGGCCTGTACTGTGCTGTACTATTCTATGTTCTATGTTCTATGTTTGTACATCCCAGGAACACAGTGATACTTTGATGACATCATTGTGACTGGCAAAAATAATGACAAGCACCTCCAGAACCTTGGCAAAGTGCTTACCAGGCCGAGTGAGTATGGTCTACACACAAAGAGAGAGAAATGTGGGTTTTCAAGAATGAAGTTTCATATTGTGGACATGTCATTGACGAGCACCCAACTAGAAAATTTGTCACAACTAAGGTCACACTTGGGCCTTGTAATCGACCACCACTGGTTTCTCCCAAACATTGCTACAGTGCTGCATCCATTGAACGCACTGTTACAGACAGGAGCAAAGTGGGAATGGTCAGAAAGATGTGAAAAAGCATTCAAAGAAACAAAGAGACTCATAGCATCCGATAAACTGCTCACCCATTATAACCCACCCCTGCCCATCGACTGGCGTGAGATGCATTTCCCCTATGGCATTGGATCCATTTTGTCACAGATTATGAAAGATGGATCGGAACACCAGATTGTGTTTGCTTCAAGATCACTGACGAGCACAGAACATATCTACACACAGGTCAACCGAGAGGCCCTTGGTCGAGTATGGGGAATAAAGAAGTTCCACCACTACTTTTATGGACAAAAGTTTACACTAGGGACAGGTCACCTGCCCTTTGAGTCCATGTTCAATCCCAGGAAGGGAATTCCAGTGATGACTACTACCCAGTTACAACATTGGGCAGTATTCCTAGGAGCCCACTCTTATCATGTAGAGTTCAAGGGTACCAAACAACATAGCAATGCTGATGGCTTGTTCACTATCTGCAACTGGAGAAGAAAAGTCTTCATACTGTGACCCTGCGGAAGTGTTCCACACCACATTGGTAGACCAGTAGCCGGTAACAAATTCCAAAATACAAATGGAAACAAGGAATGACCCAAATTGTCAAAAGTCTGTGAAATTGCGATGCAAGGATGGCCAGCTCATGGTAACCCTATATTTCTACAGAGTTCTCAGCGAGACGAGACAGATTGTCAGTATGTCGAAGCTGATGTGTGGATCTCGTGTTGGGGTTCCCTCTAAACTGTGCACCAGAGTGTTAGAAAATCTGCATGAAGGACAACCTGGGTACAGTCAAGATAAAGAGTCTTGCCCGGAGCTATGTGTGCTGGCCAGGAATAGATAGACAGATTGAAGATTTGGACAAAAACTGCTCGGGATGCCAA
Organism: Mobula hypostoma; assembly: GCF_963921235.1. NCBI lineage: Eukaryota > Metazoa > Chordata > Chondrichthyes > Myliobatiformes > Myliobatidae > Mobula > Mobula hypostoma. The sequence continues at coordinate 48,774,925 of NC_086101.1, forward strand.
AAAGTTCAAAATACACCTCCACAGACGTTACACCCATGGGAGTGGCCATCATCACCATGGCAAAGAGTATATATTGACTTTGCTGTGGATGCTCATTTGAAGTGGCCGGAGATTATACCAATGAAGTTAACTACCTCAGAAAAGACTGTCTCCACTCTGAGGACTACCTTCACCAGAACAGATTGTGAGTGACAACGGACCTCAATACATGTCAGAACAATTCCAACTGTTCATGAAAAAAAATGACATCAGACATTTGAAGTCAGCTCCTCATCACCCAGCAATGAATGGGTTAGCTGAAATGTTTATCCAAACCTTCAAGAAGTCCATTAATGCGATGGACAGGGAGGACATTTCTCTACGGCACAAGATGAACAACTTCCTTTTTATGTATCAGAACTCTGTTCATGCGATGACAAATCAAACACCTGCAACGCTGTTCATGAACAGGAATCTGAGATTTTGTGTAGACCTCCTGAAACCAGATCTATGGAGGGAAGTGCGGAATAAACAGTTCATCCAGTTGCCAAGTGAAGCAGCAAGGAACTTTGAGATTGGACAGGGAGCCCTAGCTCGTGATTACCGAGAAGACAGTGGACAACCGGTAGGATAGCTACAAGAACTGGACCACTGATGTACACAGTGGATGTTGGAGATCAGACATGGAGATGTCGTGTGGACCATTGGATGCTCAACCAAAGACCACACCTGAGTCGACTGCATCCAACAAGGTGGACACATTACAGTCACTGGATTTACCTTTCAGTGATGATGTCACCAACAGCAGTGTGATACAGGAAACCGAGAACGTTGTCTTAGACAAGACACCTACCATACCCGATGCCAATCCACAGGTCCAGAGGTGTCATCCTGAAAGAAACAGAGCACCACCCAAAAGACGGAACCTTTAAAACTGTAAAGTTAGTTATGGGCTGTTATTGTGAAAGCATGTTTATTTGGAATATGGGTTTGTGAAAGCGAAATTGAATGTTTTGTACATATACAGTTTTATGTTGCATTAGTGTAATGTATGGAATGGATCTATTTCTCTTAGAGCAATGAACCCCCCCCCCGCACCTTAGCCCTATGTATTGATCTGTTGTCTGCACATGTACTGTTGTCTATTCTCTCCCTCTCTCTCTCCCTCCCTCTCTCTCTCACTGCAATGTAAGTACACCAGTTAAAGCCATCCCCCATGTGCATCCTTTTATTTAATATATATGTGGTTGTGCACAGCCACAATATAATTTATAGTCATTCTTATGCCTTGCACTGTGCTGCTGCCACAAAGCAATAAATTTCATGATATACAGTACTGTGCAAACATCTTGGGTACAAATATACTTTATACTTCATTGTCACCAAACAGTTGATACTAGAACGTACAATCATCATAGCTATATTTGATTCTGCTCTTCCCACTCCCTGGATTACAAATCGATAGTAAATATTAAAATTTTAAATTATAAATCATAAATAGAAAATAGAAAAATGGAAAGTAAGATAATGCAAAAAAACTGAGAGGCAGGTCCAGGTATTTGGAGGGTACGGCCCAGATACGGGTCAGGATCCGTTCAACAGTCTTATCACAGTTGGAAAGAAGCTGTTCCCAAATCTGGCCGTACGAGTCTTCAAGCTCCTGAGCCTTCTCCCAGAGGGAAGAGGGATGAAAAGTGTGTTGTCTGGGTGGATCGTGTCCTTGATTATCCTGGCAGCACTGCTCCGACTGCGTGCGGTGTAAAGTGAGTCCAAGGACGGAAGATTGGTTTGTGTGATGTGCTGTGCCGTGTTCACGATCTTCTGCAGCTTCTTCCGGTCTTGGACAGGACAACTTCCATACCAGGTTGTGATGCACCCTAGAAGAATGCTGTCTTCGGTGCATCTATAAAAATTAGTGAGGGTTTTAGGGGACAGGCTAAATTTCTTTAGCTTTCTCAGGATGTAAAGGTGCTGGTGGGCCTTCTCGGCAGTGGACTCTGCTTGGTTGGACTAAGTCAGGTCATTTGTGATATTGACCCCGAGGAACTTAAAGCTTTTGACCTGTTCCACTTGCGCATCACCAATGTAAATTGGGTCGTGCGGTCTGCTACTCCTTCTGAAGTCAACAACCAATTCCTTCGTCTTGCTGACGTTGAGGGATAGGTTATTGTGTTCGCACCATGCCACCAGGTTCTTAATTTCCTCTCTGTACTCAAACTCATCATTACACGAGATACAGCCTACAATTGTTGTGTCATCAGCAAACTTATATATTGAGTTCGATGGAAACTTGGCTACACAATCATGGGTGTACAGCAGGGGGCTGAGTACACAGCCTTGTGGGGCACCGGTGCTCAGGGTGATTGTAGAGGAGAGCTTGTCCCCTATTTTTTACAGCCTGGGTCCTGTCTGTGAGGAAGTTGAAGATCCAGCTGCAGATCTGAGTGCTAAGGTCCAGGTTCTGGAGCTTAGGAGTCAGTTTATTTGGAATGATGGTATTAAAGGCAGAGCTGTAGTCAGTGAAAAGGTGCCTTACATATGCGTCTTTATTCTCCGGGTGTTCTAAGGAATAATGTAGGGCCAGAGAGATGGCATCTGCCGTTGACCTGTTGCTCTGGTAGGCGAATTGCAAAGTGTCGAGGTTGACCGGCAGGCTGTGGTTGATGTTTGCCATAACCAATCGCTCGAAGCACTTCATAGCAATTGATGTCAGAGCCACAGGTCGATAGTCATTCAGGCATGCCACCTTGCTCTTCTTCGGCACTAAAATGTATAGCTTGGGTGCCTAAGACTTTTGCACAGTATTGTAGTAATATGTGTTGCACTGTACTACTGTCACAAAAAAAAACTAAATTTCATGTCATTTGTGAGTGACAATAGACCTGATACTGATATAAGTCTCCATTGTGGACTGAGAGTGGGACAGATGTAGGGAAAGGGGAGTCATGGTTGGGAAAGAGGGAAGGCAGAGGAGAGGGAGCGAAAAGCACCAAAGAAACGTTCTGTAATGATTAATCAACTAATTGTTTGGAATCAAATTACCTTGCCTGGTGTCTCAGAGCTGGGTGTGTCTGCACCTGCACAATGCCCTGCCCCTGGCACTCCTTGTCTACCACCTGTCCCACATGTCGCCTGTGGCACTCCAAACATCCTTTGCTCCTGCCAGATTTACAGACTCGTTCTCTACTGCACATTGTTAAATACAGTACTGTATTACTGTATTTATGGCACCTTAGCTATATAATGTGCCTGAGACTTTTGCACAGTACTGTATGTCAGTGATTCTGATTCAGATGCTAAACATGCAAGATTGACTGACCAGGCTCACTTCAAAGAGTCCTCCTAACCTTTAGTATTCAGGGTTCTCTTGAGATAGTCGTTCCAGAGTTATCATGTTCTACATCAATTTTTCAGTCTGCTGGATCCCTCTTAAACCCACTCAAACAGAGGAGCATTGAACTCATTGCTCTTGACAGTTTTCTCAAATGGGTGTTGTCACCAAATTGTCCCACTTAGATAATACACTATTTTAACCTAACCTAGGCCTCAAATTATCTTTTATTACCGTAGTGACAATGAACCCATTCTCCTACCATTGAAACCTTTGCTAACCATGGGAGATATCTCAGAGTTTCTTATCTCACGACAACCAAATTGTCACCTTGCAGCAGCTTTCAAATTATTAGGTCACTGAGACTGTGAGCTAAGAGCTACCGTTGAGAATAAGGAGACCAGGCAATAGCTACTTAGCAACTCTGTGATCTAATTTCAAAAAGGTCTGGTTTTAGTCTGTCTGTTCCAGTGTAATGGCCACAGATGGCCTCTTGCAACAATTCCTTACTCACAATTTAGTGATCAATCAATCAATATTGGAGACCACACTTTCAGCTAAGCAGTTATCACTACTCTTTGCGTTCTCAGAGAACTTCACAGACCAAACACAAAGAATCAAAATTGGAAACAACAAAAGCTGCAGATGCTGGAAATCCAAGGCAACACACACCAAAATGCTGGAGGAATTCAGCAGGTCTGGCAGCATCTATGGAAAGAAATAAACAGTCAACATTTTGGGTCGAGACCCTTCATCAGGACTGGAAAAAAAGGACTGGAATAAGAAGGTGAGGGGAGGGAAGGAAGAAGTACAAGGCGGTAGGTGATAGGTGAAACTGAGAGAGGGGTGGGGTGAAGTAAAGAGCTGGAGGAGGGTGAATCTGATAGGAGAGGATGGAAGGCCATGGAATAGGGAGGAGCACCAGTTGGGGCTGATGGAATCAGAATCCATTTACTTATCACTGATATATGTACAGTGCAAGTCATAAAAATTACTATAAACTATAATTTTAAAAATTTGATAAATAGTGGGCAAAAGAGGATTGTTGAAATTGTGTTCATGGTTTCATGGACCATTCAGAAATCTGACTGCAGAGAGGAAGAAGTTGTTCCTAAAATGTTGAGTGTGCATCTCTAGGCTCCTGTACCTCCTCCCTGATGGTAGTAATCAGAAAAGGGCATGTCCCAGATGGCGAGGGTCCTTAATGTCTCCCTCTGGATGAACCATCCTTTGAAAATGTCCTCAGTGGTACTGGCAGAGTCTACAACCTTCCGCCGCCTCTTTTGATTCTGTGCATTGAAGCTTCCATACCAGGCAATAATGCAACCATTAAAAATGATCTTCATAGTACACCTGTAGAAATTTGCTGGTGTCTTTGGTGACATACCAGATCTCCTCAGAATCCTAACGAAGTTTAGCCCCTGGTGTGCCTCCTTTGTGATCACCTCAATATGTTGGGCCCAGGATAGATCCTCTGTGGTATTTGAAGCTGGTCACCCGTTCCACTGCTGGCCCCTCAACGGGGACTGGTGTGTGTTCTTCTGACTCCTACTTCCTGAAGCCCACAGCTAATCAAACCATTAACTATCTCCAAACTGAAAACACAGTTCATTTTTCAATTCTGGGATGGTTGTTGTTAACTCTTTTCCCTCCTCACACACGTAGCTCACGTCAATGTCTCGCCTTTTCCCATCATGCTTTGTGTTGCTACAAGGCAAAGATGGAAAGGAATGGGATTACATTGATAATCAAGGAACGTGCTGACATGGTAATGAGGAATACACAAGTGCATAGGATCATGATGTGGAGTTGGTGTGTGTTCGAGTAATCAGAATCAGAATCTGATTTGTTATCACTGACTTGTATGATGTGAAACTTGTAGTCCTGCCACAGCAGTACAGTGCAAAGATATAAAGTTACTGTAAGCTACAAAAATAAAGAAAGTGAAAAAACAAATGGAAAATTGAGGTAGTGCTCATGGATTCATAGACCAATCAGAATTCTGATGGTGGAGGGGAAGAAGCTGTTATTGAGTTGTTGAGTGTGTGTCTCTAGGCTCCTATACCTCTTTCCCAATAAGAGCAGTGAGAAGAGAGCACAGATGGACCTTAATGAAGGATGCTGTCTCCAAGGGGCACTGCCTCTTGAAGATGGCCTTGGTGGTGAGGAGGGTTGTGCCCATGATAGAGTAGGCTGTCTATATCCCTCTGTAGCCTCTTGCAAATCAGTGAACTGTAGCCGCCATATGATGCTCACAGGCTGTCCATTTACAGACATCTGTAAGAGGCAATTGTGACATACCAAATCTCGTCAAAGAACAGCAGGGAAAAGAAGGTATGATGGGAGTGGTCTGTCCCTCTGAATGCGTCTCAGAGGACAAAGCATAAATAGGGTAATATTGAAGATGTGTAACAAGAGAATTAAAATTATCTTGGATAATTTTATTAACAGGCAAAGGTGGCATGGAACAGGAGTTTGTCGAATTCTTCAGAGATCATTTCCTAGAACTATAGATTACTGAATCTATGAAGGAACCAGCATAATGATGTCAGAATAGCAAGCATTCTGGTAGAGATCCACCTTTAGAGAGTAGTGGTCACAAGGTGATAGAATACCTGACCACATCAAAGTTGCTGGTGAACGCAGCAGCCCAGGCGGCATCTGTAGGAAGAGGTACAGACGACGTTTCAGGCTGAGACCCTTCGTCAGGACTAACTGAAGGAAGAGCTAGTAAGAGATTTGAAATTGGGGGGGCGGAGGGGGAGGTCCAAAATGATAGGAGAAGACAGGAGGGGGAGGGATGGAGCCAAGAGCTGGACAGGTGATTGGCAAAAGGGATATGAGAGGATCATGGGACAGGAGGCCCAGGGAGAAGGAAAAGGGGGAGGGGGGGAAAACCCAGAGGATGGGCAAGGGGTATAGTGAGAGGGACAGAGGGAGAAAAAGAAGAGAGAGGGAAAGAATGTGTGTATATAAACAAATAACGGATGGGGTACGAGGGGGAGGTGGGGCATTAGCGGAAGTTTGAGAAGTCAATGTTCATGCCATCAGGTTGGAGGCTACCCAGACAGAATATAAGGTGTTGTTCCTCCAACCTCAGTGTGGCTTCATCTTTACAGTAGAGGAGGCCATGGATAGACATGTCAGAATGGGAATGGGACGTGGAATTAAAATGTGTGGCCACCGGGAGATCTGGCTTTCTCTGGCGGACAGAGCGTAGGTGTTCAGCAAAACGATCTCCCAGTCTGCGTCAGGTCTAGCCAATATATAGAAGGCTACATCGGGAGCACCGGACACAGTATATCACCCCAGCCGACTCACGGGTGAAGTGTCACCTCACCTGGAAGGACTGTCTGGGGCCCTGAATGGTGGTAAGGGAGGAAGTGTAAGGGCAGGTGTAGCACTTGTTCTGCTTACAAGGATAAGTGCCAGGAGGGAGATCAGTGGGGAGGGATGGGGGGGACGAATAGACAAGGGAGTTGTGTAGGGAGCGATCCCTGCGGAATGCAGAGAGAGCGGGGAGGGAAAGATGTGCTTAGTGGTGGGATCCCGTTGGAGGTGACGGAAGTTACAGAGAATAATATGTTGGACCCGGAGGCTTGTGGGGTGGTAGGTGAGGACCAGGGGAACCCTATTCCTAGTGGGGTGGCGGGAGGATGGAGTGAGAGCAGATGTGTGTGAAATGGGAGAGATGTGTTTGAGAGCAGAGTTGATGGTGGAGGAAGGGAAGCCCCTTTCTTTAAAAAAGGAGGACATCTCCCTCGTCCTGGAATGAAAAGCCTCATCCTGAGAGCAGATGCGGCGGAGACAGAGGAATTGCGAGAAGGGGATGGCATTTTTGAAAGAGACGGGGTGAGAAGAGGAATAGTCCAGATAGCTGTGAGAGTCAGTAGGCTTATAGTAGACATCAGTAGATAAGCTGTTTCCAGAGATAGAGACAGATAGATCTAGAAAGGGGAGGGAGGTGTCGGAAATGGACCAGGTAAACTTGAGGGCAGGGTGAAAATTGGAGGCAAAGTTAATAAAGTCAACGAGCTCAGCACACGTGCAGGAAGCAGCGCCAATGCAGTCGTTGATGTAGCGAAGGAAAAGTGGGGGACAGATACCAGAATAGGCAGGGAACATAGATTGTTCCACAAAGCCAACAAAAAGGCAGGCATAGCTAGGACCCATACGGGTGCCCATAGCTACACTTTTAGTTTGGAGGAAGTGGGAGGAGCCAAAGGAGAAATTATTAAGAGTAAGGAGGACTAATTCCGCTAGACAGAGCAGAGTGGTGGTAGAGGGGAACTGATTAGGTCTGGAATCCAAAAAGAAGCAGAGAGCTTTGAGACCTACCTGATGGGGGATGGAAGTATATAGGGACTGAACATCCATGGTGAAAATAAAGGGGTGGGAGCCAGGGAACTTAAAATCAGCAAAAAGTTTAAGAGCGTGAGAAGTGTCACAAACATAGGTAGGAAGGGATTGAACCAGGGGGGATAAAAGCGTGTCGAGGTATGCAGAAACGAGTTCAGTGGGGCAGGAGCAAGCTGAGACAATAGGTCTGCCAGGAAAGGCAGGTTTGTGGATCTTGGGTAGGAGGTAGAAACAGGAAGTGTGAGGTGTGGGAACTATAAGGTTGGTAGCAGTGGATGGGAGATCCCCTGAGCGGGTAAAGTCGGTGATGGTGTGGGAGACAATGGCCTGGTGCTCCTTAGCAGGGTCACGATCGAGGGGTAAATAGGAGGAGGTATCCACGAGTTGTCGCTGTGCCTCGGCAAGGTAGAGGTCAGTACGCCAGACTACAACAGCACCCCCCTTATCGACAGGTTTAATAGTAAGGTTAGGATTAGTGCGGAGGGAGTGGAGAGCAGAGCGTTCGGAAGGAGTAAGGTTGGAATGAGAACAAGGTGCGGTGAAGTCGAGACGGTTGATGTCCCGTCGGCAGTTAGCAATAAAGAGATCTAGAGCAGGCAGAAGACCAGAGCAGGGAGTCCATGAAGAGGAGGAGGGTTGAAGACAGGAGAAGGGGTCATCGGTGGGGGTGGAAGAGTCCTTGCCGAAGAAGTAGGCTCGGAGACAGAGACGGCGGAAGAACAGTTCCGCGTCATGGCGAACACGGAACTCACTGAGGTTTTGGGCGAAGGGGGGCGAAGGTGAGGCCCTTACTGAGGACAGAGCACACTGCCTCCGACAGTTGAAGGTCGGAGGGGATGGTAAAGACCCGGCACGGATGAGAGCTGGGATCAGGGGGGTGGGGAGGCTGGGGGTGTCAGTGGAGAGGGGAGGGTTCCGCCCCTCCCCCTTTTCCTTCTCCCTGGGCCTCCTGTCCCACGATCCTCTCATATCCCTTTTGCCCATCACCTGTCCAGTTCTTGGCTCCATCCCTCCCCCTCCTGTCTTCTCCTATCATTTTGGATCTCCCCTTCCCCCTCCCACTTTAAAATTTCTTACTAGCTCTTCCTTCAGTTAGTCCTGACGAAGGGCCTCGGCCTGAAATGTCGACTGTACCTCTTCCTATAGAAGCTGCCTGGCCTGCTGCATTCACCAGCGACTTTGATGTGTGTTGCTTGAATTTCCAGCATCTGCAGAATTCCTCGTGTTTGCGATAGAATACCTGATGTGTTTTGAGGGCGAGTGCCCCAGGTTTAGAATCAGTGTCCCCGGTGTAAGTAAAGGCAATTTAAAAAGTATGAAGGAAAAGTCGTCAAATGTGAAAATAGGCTAAAGAAGTCGTCCTTGGATGTGTCAGGACAAGTATTTATTTATTTTGTGTATTTAGAGATACAGCTCAGTAACAGGCCCAACAAGCCCACAAAGCCCAATTATACCCATGTGACCAATTAACCTACCAACCCCTAAGGCTTTGGAATGTGAGAGGAAACACACATACCTGAAGGAAACGTGCGCATTCGTGGGGAGGACGTACAAACTCCTTACAAACAGCGGTATAAGTGAACCTGGGTCATTGGCACATAGGATCATTACCCTAACCGATATGATACCAAGCTGCCCAAGACTGCTGCTTCATTATACTTAGAGAAGTGGGGAACGAGGGGCCGGCTCAATGAGAATGATGAACCGTCCATAGTGATCAAAGAAAGTCAAGGAAAATATTAAATCAAGAGCACACAAATTGGCAAAAGTTACTGGTAGACAGACAGACTGGGATCAGAGGACTAAAAAACTAAAATGGTAAGAGAAAATTGCAAAATGAGAGTAGAAGGATGATAAATATCAAAATAAACAGAAAGCTTTTTATAAATTTACAAAAAAAGATGGTAGCTGGGGAAATGGTGGACTACAGCAGAGGAAAACTGTGGAAGTAATGATGGGCAAGAAGGCACGGTAGATATTTCAAATCAAGTCTTCATGGCAAAGTTACTGTCAACATCTCAAGGATCACAAACCAACTAGGAAGGAAGAACTTGGAACAACCCTTATCACAAAGGACTACATATTGGAAACACTAATAGCAGTGAAGGAGGAGAAGTTGCTGAACTCAATAGCCTGCACACAGTACAGTACAGAAACAGCCTATTATATCCATGACCATGCTGCCAATTTAAGCTGCACATCTGTCTGCATATGGCCCATATCTCTCCATCCCCTGCTTGTTCACATACCTGTCTAAATTCCTCATGAACATTGCTATTATATCTGCTTCTACCACCTCCCCTAGCAGCATGCTCCAAGCCACTTACTACTCTCTGTGTAAAAACTTGCCTCATACAGGAGACAGCGCAGTGCAAAAGTATTGGCATATATATTTATAACGAAGGTGCCCAAGACTTTTGCACAGTAGAGCAGTAATTTTATGTATTGCTCTGTCCTGCTACAAAGAAAAGCAAATTTCATGACATGTGAGTGATGATAAACCTGATTCTGATACGGGTCTCTATTGTGGACTGATAGTGGGAAAAGGCCAGGGAGAGGGGGATCATGGTTGGGAAAAAGTGGGGAGTGGAGGGAGTGAGAAGCACCAGAAAGATACTGTAATGATCAATAAACCAATTGCTTGGAGTCAAATGACCTTGCCTGGTGCCTTAGGGTTGGGTATGTCTGCACCTGCACAAGCCCCCTGCCCCTGGCACTCCTTCTCTGCCACTTATCCCACACCTCTACTGCAGAGCTCCACCCTCACCATCCTAACATCCTTTGCCCCTGCCGGATTTACAAACTCTCCATACCATGTTGACAAATACAGTACTATGCAACAGTTTTTGCCACCCAGGTTAAATATGTGTGCCTAAGACTTTTGCACAGTACTGTATCTCCTTCAAGTTTCTTTCTCTCACCTTAAAGGCACCCAAGGAGGCTGCAGAGCCATTCACTGGATGTGTTTCAAAACACTTCGATTTCCAGAAATCAGATTGGAAAACTGCATATGTAATAATTCAAAAAAAAGTGGGAAACAATTGGCCAGATAGCCTAACATCAGATATTGGCAAATACCTGTGCCTCTATTTAAAGAAGTAACTACTCATTTCAAAAAAGCTGAATACAATTAAGGCAACATGATTTTAGAAAAGGGAAAGTTGATAAAGTGGCAAGAGATATGATGAGCTGAGTTAAAGGATAACCAGTAGATGTAATCTATTTAGAAAGCATTCGATGAAATGCCACATAAAAGGTACACGCACATGAAGAGATGTTTGAGTATGAGGTGAGATGTGTTGATATGGATCGAAATCTGCTCGATCACATCAAATACAGACAGTCAGAATACATGGCTCTTTTTCAGGCTTAAAAGCCTGAACTAGTGGAGCACCGGAAGATTCATATTGGCCCTCATATTTACTATCTGTATTTTTGACGTGGAGGAGGGGCAAAGTACGAGGTGTCCACGTTTACTCATATCATGGAATGAAGAGGGAGAGTGTGCTAGGCTGAAGAAACTTGAACTTTGCACTGGGATGTAGACAGGGTGGTTGAGTAGAAGCTTGGGAAATGGAGCTTGATGTGGACAGTGTGAGGTCATGTACTTCAGCTGGAGAAACCAGAAGGCAGGCTAATAGCTAAATGGAGTACAGTGTAAATGATCTTGTGAATGCCATTAAGACAGCAATTTGCATTTTGATCTTTACTGCTAAGTGCATTTAGAAACAGAGAACTATTGTTACAATTGTACAGGGTGTATTGTATACGCTTTTGCTTCCATTATTTAAAAAAAGATATGCTAGCTTTGGAAGCAGTCCAAGCTTACTTCCTGGATGAGAGGACCGTCCTATAATAAACAGCTAAAAAACAAATTGCAGGAGCTACACACACACAGTACTGGAGGAACACCACAGGTGTGGAGTGGTTAGCACAACGCTATGGGCAGCATGGTGGCATAGTGGTTAGCACAATGGATTACCGTACAGACAACCCGGTTTCAATTCCCGCCGCTGCCTGTTCTCCCCATGACCACATGGGTTTACTCCGGGTGCTCCAATTTCCTCCCACAGTCCAAAGACGTACTGGTTGGTTGGTCAATTGGTCATTGTAAATTGTCCTGTGATTAGGCTGGGATTAAATCAGGGGATTGCTAGGCGATGTGGCTCGAAGGGCCTATTCCATGATATATCTCTAAGTAAACTCACTGGGTCAGGCAGCATCTGTGGAGGGAAATAGACTTTCCACATTGTGGGTCGAGTCCACCTACAGACCACGTGACATCCTGAGTGATGTTTATGCCAAGGAATTTACAGCTGTTCACCCTCTCAACCCCAGAACCATTGATGTCAGTAAGGGTTAGCCTGTCTCCATGCCTCCTGTAGTCCACAACCAGCCCCTTTGTTTTAGCGACATTGAGGGAGAGGTTGTTTTCTTGACACCACTGTGTCAGGGTGATGACTTCTTCTCTGCCTCATTATTAGTTGAGATTAGGCCAATCAGTGTAGTGTCATCAGCAAATTTAATTTGCAGATTGGAGCTGTGGATGGAGGCAAAGTCCTGGGTATACAAAGAGTAAAGGAGGGTGCTTAGTACACAGCCATTTCAATTTGGATGTTGTTAATACAGAAGAACTATATTTACCCCCAAATTTTAATGAAACATGTATTAATTTATTGTACACTGTGAGAGTTAATGGGTTTTTAAACTCTACACAAGAGTGATAGCTCTGAATTGTCATTGAATTGTAACTTGGGCCATGAGCGTCACCTAGTGTTCAGAGGCAAATATTGCAAGTCTACACACAAATGCATTTAAAGCCATAAACCAAACTTATTAATAGATCCCAGCAACCAGTCTCAAGGATGCACATATCTGAAATACAGAACACTTTGTTTCTTGCCTTTAACTTAACCTGTCAAGGTTAGGAGTACTTTGATCGACTATGTTGAAAGCTGAGGACTAGTGCACCCCAATACAAATCGCTTAACATTCACAACTTGAACAAAACTTCATCAGTGGGGCTTTATACTGAATTATTGGGAATGCAAGTATGCTAACACTTTGAGGTGTCATTTCAATTTGCACTTCAGCAAAAATCATTGTAGATGGGCCTCAAACTCAGATTGCTCCTGATTTTGAAGTGGGTAGAGACTCTTGGGTCAAAATTCATTCTCAACTCTATGTGCTAACTGCACACTGTATTCAAGAGATGGTAGATGTCGAAATCTACAGCAAAAATAAAACTGCTGGAGGATCCTGACATAGGATATCAGCCCGGAACATCAGAATCAGATTTCTTATCACTGACATATGTCATGAAATGTGTTGTTCTGTGGTAGCAGTACAGTGCAAGACATAAAAATTGCTATAAAGTACAATAATAAAAGTGCAAAAGAGGAATAGTGAGATTGTGTTCTTGGATCATTCAGAAATCCGATGGCAGAGGGGAAGCTATTCTTAAAACATTGAATGTGGGTATTTAGGCTTCAGTATCTCTTCGCTGATGGAAGTAATGAGAAAATAGTGCTAAGTTGCAATCTCCGTTAAGTTGCTGCTCAGATTTAGTTGTCTTCCTTAATTATTTTTAGGTTTGTAAGGATGGTCCTGGGAACAGAGAGGGAGATAGAGGTCAGCTTAGGGTTTAAAGACAGGGATGTGGCGAGTTAGAGGTCAGACCAGAGTCTGAGTCTCTGCTCTGCATTCGAAGGCCAGCAATGCAGACATGGAACATCCGTGGTCGGATTTTGGACATTGGACCAGCAGAGAGGGGACAAGGGCCCCTCCGGATCATCAAGTTCTCAGCAGGTTCTGGAGTTGGAATTCCATGCAGGCAGAAAGAATGCGTTCTAATGACCCCATGCATTCTCAAACTGGTGAGACCTGAGTTCAAGGCCTAGCGTTCAGTGATCGGCAAGTCCTCAGACTGAGGCCAGAGGTTGTGTTGGGCACCCAGAAGGCGAGGCCCATTAGCTGGAGCTGTGTCTGCATATCTCTGAGAACCTGCTGGGGTGATTGCAACCTAGTGTCTGCAGGTCCAAGTCAGAGTCCACTAGAGGCTGGAGGCTCGAAGCCTGTCTTGGGATCTGTGTCAGTGGAAGGGAGGAACCGGGCTTCTTTTATTGCTTGTATGTTCCATTTTGTTGTGTTCTGTGCTGTTCTGCCAAACATTGTGGCACTGAACCCCGTGGCAACACTTATGGGGTGCCCCCACAGCACTCTTAGGTGTATTGGTTGCTAATGCCAATAATACATTTCCATGTATCTTTCAATGTGGACATCATAAATAAACTTGAATCCTGAAGAGGCCATGTTCCATTCGGTGACCGTCTTTAATGACAGGCGCTGTCTTCTTGAAGCACTGCCTTTTGAAGAAGTCGTCAGTGATGTAGATGATTGTGTTCATGATGGAGCTGATCTAGTCTACAACCCTGAGCAGCCTCCATTCAGAATGCACTCCACAAGAGCCTACGATGACATACCAAATCTCCTTAAAATCCTAATTACTATTTCCCTCCATTGCTGTTGTCTGACCTGCTGAGTTTTTCCAGCATTTTGTGTGTGATCCTCAAGATTTTTACCTTCTGAAAAATCTCGTGTGTCTGCTGGAAGAATTCCGGACACTATGTTTTGTGTTGAGACCCTTCATCTGAACTGAAAGAATAGTGGAGAGAACACCAGTATAATGAGGTGAGGGGAGGGAAATGGAGTACTTTTGCTCCACCCCTTGCCTCACCTCTTTATACTTGGATGTGGGAGGAACCCGCAGCACCCAGTGCAAACCTAAGCTATCACAGGGAGAACATAGGATCCCAGAGACCAGGAACATACCCGGGTCACCAGAGTCCTGAGGTAACAGCTCCAGCAGCTGTGCCATTGTGTTGGCTCAGAAGAAACGTCAATCTTCATCAAAGAAGCATTAGAGCTAACTGATAAAACTTCACAGCTCAGCAAAAACAAAGTGCAGTATGTCCTGCACAATCAATGACAGTCCAGAATTGTGCAACAGTTTGCAAATTTAGGTTTATTATTCGGAAAGGAAACACAGGAGGTACAAGCTGACAGATGGTTGAGGTATGACAGTTCTCTATGTCAACAGGGCATAATGGTTTATTGAGTTGTTGACTCTGCAGCAACTTAAAGGGGAAGAATTAAATGGAAGGCTGAAATTCCAAAACAATTGAAAGAGCATGTATACAACTTCAGCAGATTTATTCTCAGCTTTTTTTTTTGTCAGCAAAGATTATTTCCCCCCCGATCACTGCATTACATATACAAAAGCAACATTTTCTTCATCAAAAACACAACTAACCCAATACTGGAAATGAATATGGCTTCCTTCAGTGTGTAGGGTGCTAGCTTTCTAAAGTAGTTTGGATAATGTGAAATTGACAATTCTAATAATAATTTTGCTTCAAATATTGAATGGTTACTGACGTATATCACTGATTGTCTACATTGTGTGAATTAAGTGCAAAGTCCATGAAATATATGAATTAAGTCCCTAAAGAGGCAAAAATGCTGAAAACCATAACTGCAACCAATTCACAGGAATCTAATTTATCATCATGCATCTTTCATTACTACTTTCTCACATACCAACCACACAGTCCCTGCATCTGTCTACACTGCACTCAAAAAAAACCACCCAAATAAGCACTGATTGCATCAATAAACCAAGGCATTGATGTGTATGCAGACGTGCATGATCCAATTTAGTCTTAGTATGACTAATTTAGTTAAAATGTATTTAGTCTATGAGAAATATCAATACAAGGAACCACAACTCTGAAATGGCAAGAGTTGAAGCAGAGTGGCTTAATTAAACTGAGGGAAAACTCTTCCCTTTGTCAATCTATTTACAACTTGACACTGGCAAAATATTGCCCTATAGTGTTCCCTGTTACAGGTCCTTCAATAATAAGTGTCAATCATCTGAGATTTCTAGTGGATCACCAGAAACCATTCAAATATATTCCACAAGACTTAGTAATAGTGTACATGGGCACTGGAGCAAGATGGATTTAGCTTCACAGTTGGAAACAAAGCAACTCTCTGTCTTTCCTGTTCCACCAATCCAACTGTAAATTCAGGTATCATTAATTTTTTTAACCCCCATTTGGGCGAGTCTTGTTGATCTTTCCATCCAGTGCTTTTATTATTGAACCAAAAAATGTATAGTTACATCCAACAACTGAAAGGTTATGAATGGCGAAAAAAAAATGTACATCAAAAGTTGGATGCATCCATTTCCTTTGTTCTTGAGGAAATCCCTTCTGCGAAATGGAGGCCAGACCAGGACTCGAAGAGTGGATGTCAGAACAGAAACCACATCAGACCATTTCAAGGACAGTGGCCAGTTCTCGGAACTGCTTGGAGAAGTTCTAGGAAGATGCAGAAACAAAGTTATTTTGGGGACAGTGCCAGATGGAGGGTCTTAGTCAATAAGCTCACCTTGTCTGGGTTCATCTGAGTCATTTCTTGGGATCAATTTGACTAATGTGGGTATTCAACCAAGCGCAGCAAACAGAACTGAAAGTAACACGTGTTGTCAACCTTGCACATCATCCTCTAGCCTCTTCCTGCCCAGTTTCATTTTCATTATGCCTTTAATCCCCTTATGTTATTTATATTTCGACCATTAGTTTCTCCCTCACCCATTTCACATGAACACAGATGAATAATCCTCAAAGAGAGCAAATCTTTCATGTTTCATCATCTTCTGTCCTCACTTCTTCCAGTGAGATATTAAGGAACAACATGCACAATAACGCCTGACTTGAAACTTTGGTATCTGGAGCGACTAAACTCCAGGCTGTTTAGTGAACATAACAGACGGCACAGGGATGAAGCAGGAAGTGTTGCTGCTGCTCAGCTCTAGTAATCCAGATTCGATCCTGACCAAAGGAGCCCTTTGTGTGGGATCTGCATGATCCCTCTGTGAAAGCAGCAGTTACTCTGATTTCCTCGCATATCCCAAAGTTGATCTAGTTGCTGGGTTAACAGGGCACTGTAATTCACCACTAGCCATAGATGGGTGACAGAACAATTTTGCAGGGAGTTGATGGGCATATAAAAGTGAACAGGTTATAGGGAAATAAATGGGGGAATGGGTTTGCTTTGGAGAGCTGGCAAAGATTCAATGGGCTGAATGGCCTCCTGTGCTATTGTAAGAAAACATTAGAGAATATGCTCCATGCATTGTAGTCTTCAAGTTACTCACCTGGAACTGAGGAACAGTCATTTCAAATGATCTCCTGATTATTTCACCTGAGGGATCAGCTACTTTCAGTGCTATGGTCACATATGGGCAGTTCAGAGACTTGCAGCTGTCGGAACTGACAGCCATTCCCAGTTTCCATTGCAGATCTACAAGCTTGCAGGAAAAGAAACAAAAAGAAAAGGATACATTGGAAGCAGCACTGCCATAGATCCTTGGATTGAAGCTTGATACAAGGAATACCTAGACAAAATAAAACTTAAACTACCAAGTCTTTGGTTCAAATTCCAAGGCATTTGCTCTCATCATTAAGGAAACAATCTTACCTGGACACTGAGTTTACAATCAGTCACTCTAAAAGAGAATTCGGTAGGAGTCTCTGAAAACGTTTCTAAATTTGTTGAAGTACTGAAAAGACTGTATTGAGAACGTCGCTACCATCTTCAGTAGCCTAACTAATAGAGCAAAGAAGAACGTGCTGCATATTGAAAGGCTTAGATTGAGTGGACATGGAGAGGACGTTTGCAATAGTGGGAGAGTCTATGACCAGAGGGGACCAGAATACAGAGATGTGGTGGAATTCCTGAAGATGGAATTCATTGTCACAGATGGCTGTGGAAGTCAAGTTGTTGGGTATATTTAAGGTGGAGGTTGATTGCAGAGGTGGATGCGAAGTTATGATGGCGCTAAATGGCAACTCCTTTGCTTGTGTCCTCAGGAACAGCTGTATTTCTATCTTTGATATTTCCTTTTTTACCTTTTCAAGGTTATTTTGAAGACCCTGACCTGAGTTTACTCTGACTTTGGTTTTTTGCGGGAACGGGACCCGCTCTCAGGGCCTCACGACTGGCCGCTTTTTAATATCCCAAGGACGCAGCCTGGATAACTTGCGCGCCTTCAGAGTGCCAGATTTTCATGGCTCTGGGGACGGGCTGATTCTAAGCCGGTGCCCCTGACTGAGGCTTTGTGGGAGAACACGGAACATCGGGAGCAGTGGGCTAGCTGCCGTGGGCTGTGTGTCCAGAGTTGTGCCTTTCTGGGGCTGATTCTCTGTCTGCAAAACTCAGAAAAAGTGACACAACAGACTTTTAACATTGTAAAATAGCAAGTTGTTTGTATGTCTTACCTCTTTTTCCCTTATTAGGGAGAGAGAGAGCCTGTGGTATGTTGAATTACCAGATGAACGTGTAGTTTTTGGGGTGATGCAAGTCTGTGTCTTACTGATGCTTTGCTGCACGTCTGAGTGCTCGATGGGGGAGGGGCGCTGATGCTTTTTTGCTGGTGGGGGGGTCATTGCCTTGCTGCTGCTTGTGCTTGGGTGGGGGAGCTGGGGGGGGTATGCTTTAGGGTTCCAACTTTTAACTGTCAGTCATTCTTTGGGGTACTCCTCTGTTTTTGTGGATGTTTGCAAAGAAAAAGAATTTCAGGCTGTATATTGTATAATTTATCTAACATTAAATGCACCTATTGAGAGATTCTTGAAAAGTACAAGGGTGTACAAAGGATATGGAAAGAAGGCAGGAGAATGGGATTGAGAGGGGAAACATATTAGCCATGATCAAATGGTGGGGAAGACTTAATGGGCCAAATGACCTAATTCTGCTCCTATGTCTTATGGTCTAACTCCCAGCTCAGTAGAACATAGAACATAGAATAGTACAGCACAGTACAGGCCCTTCGGCCCACAATGTTGTGCCGACCCTCAAACCCTGCCTCCCATATAAGCCCCCATCGTAGATTCCTCCATATATCTGTCTAGTAGTCTCTTAAACTTCACTAGTGTATCTGCCTCCACCACTGACTCGGGCAGTGCATTCCACGCACTAACCACTCTCTGAGTAAAAAACCTTCCTCTAATATCCCCCTTGAACTTCCCACCCCTTACCTTAAAGCCATGTCCTCTTGTATTGAGCAGTGGTGCCCTGGGGAAGAGGCGCTGGCTATCCACTCTATCTATTCCTCTTATTATCTTGTACACCTCTATCATCCTCCTTCTCTCCAAAGAATAAAGCCCTAGCTCCCTTAATCTCTGATCATAATGCATACTTTCTAAACCAGGCAGCATCCTGGTAAATCTCCTCTGTACCCTTTCCAATGCTTCCACATCCTTCCTAGTGAGGTGACCAGAACTGGACACAGTACTCCAAGTGTGGCCCATCCAGAGTTTTATAGAGCTGCATCATTACATCGTGACTCTTAAACTCTATCCCTCGACTTATAAAAGCTAACACCCCATAAGCTTTCTTAACTACTCTATCCACCTGTGAGGCAACCTTCAGGGATCTGTGGACATGTACCCCGAGATCCCTCTGCTCCTCCACACTACCAAGTATCCTTCCATTTACTTTGTACTCTGCCTTGGAGTTTGTCCTTCCAAAGTGTACCACCTCACACTTCTCCGGGTTGAACTCCATCTGCCACTTCTCAGCCCACTTCTGCATCCTATCAATGTCTCTCTGCAATCTTAGACAATCCTTTGCACTATCTACAACACCACCAACCTTTTTGTCGTCTGCAAACTTGCCAACCCACCGTTCTACCCCCACATCCAGATCGTTAATAAAAATCACGAAAAGTAGAGGTCCCAGAACAGATCCTTGTGGGACACCACTAGTCACAGTCCTCCAGTCTGAATGTACTCCCTCCACCACCACCCTCTGCCTTCTGCAGGCAAGCCAATTCTGAATCCACCTGGCCAAACTTCCCTGGATCCCATGCCTTCTGACTTTCTGAATAAGCCTACCGTGTGGAACCTTGTCAAATGCCTTACTAAAATCCATATAGGTCACATCCACTGCACTACCCTCATCTATATGCCTGGTCACCTCCTCAAAGAACTCTATCAGGCTTGTTAGACACGATCTGCCCTTCACAAAGCCATGCTGACTGTCCCTGATCAGACCATGATTCTCTAAATGCCTATATATCCTACCTCTAAGAACCTTTTCCAACAGCTTTCCCACCACAGATGTAAGGCTCACTGGTCTATAATTACCCGGACTATCCCTACTACCCTTTTTGAACAAGGAAACAACATTCGCCTCCCTCCAATCCTCCGGTACCATTCCCGTGGACAACGAGGACATAAAGATCCTAGCCAGAGGCTCAGCAATCTCTTCTCTCACCTCGTGGAGCAGCCTGGGGAACATTCCGTCAGGCCCCGGGGACTTATCAATCCTAATGTATTTTAACAACTCCAACACCTCCTCTCCCTTAATATCAACATGCTCCAGAACATCAACCTCACTCATTGTCCTCACCATCATCAAGTTCCCTCTCATTGGTGAATACCAAAGAGAAGTATTCATTGAAGACCTCGCTCACTTCCATAGCCTCCAGGCACATCTTCCCACCTTTATCTCTAATTGGTCCTACCTTCACTCCTGTCATCCTTTTTTTCTTCACATAATTGAAGAATGCCTTGGGGTTTTCCTTTACCCTACTCGCCAAGGCCTTCTCATGCCCCCTTCTTGCTCTTCTCAGCCCTTTCTTAAGCTCCTTTCTTGCTTCCCTATATTCCTCAATAGACCCATCTGATCCTTGCTTCCTAAACCTCATGTATGCTGCCTTCTTCCACCTGACTAAATTTTCCACCTCACTTGTCACCCATGGTTCCTTCATCCTACCATTCTTTATCTTCCGCACCGGGACAAATTTATCCCTTACATCCCGCAAGAGATCTCTAAACATCGACCACATGTCCATAGTATATTTCCCTGCAAAAACATCATCCCAATTCACACCCGCAAGTTCTGGCCTTATAGCCTCATAATTTGCCTTTCCCCAATTAAAAATTTTCCTGTCCTCTTTGATTCTTTCCTTTTCCATGATAATTATAAAGGCCAGGGAGCGGTGGTCACTGTCCCCCAGATGCTCACCCATTGAGAGATCTGTGACCTGACCCGGTTCATTACTTAGTACTAGATCTAGTATGGCATTCCCCCTGGTCGGCCTGTCCACATACTGTGACAGGAATCCGTCCTGGACACACTTAACAAACTCTGCCCCATCTAAACCCTTGGAACTAATCTTTGGAACTAATCCTTGGAACTAACCCTTGGAACTAGTGAGACCAAAATGCAAGCGCACTTTGTGGTCTGGTGAAACAGGAACATCTATACACCACGGTTAAGTAGTTTCCATCTGTGCTGCTTACACAACATTACATCAAATGGCGAGACTTGGACACCTCAGCAATTGTGGCTCAAAGGGAAAATTTACCAAACACAACAGCTCTACTTGCGAGGACATGATTGTGCTGAACCAGGAAGTGATCACAAGGGACCTGTTACACAAATAACTACAGGACGGTAGAAGAACAGAACACACCAATATTTGCTATAAATGTGCATGCTGGCCAAATATGAAGTTGTTTGGAACTGTTCCCAACTAATGGGAAGTAATTGTAATCAATGATGTCAGCTCCTCCAGCAGAGTATCAGAGTCTATGAAAGGAGGTACAGGCCTTGGACAACTTGGAGCAAGAGCTGCAAGGAGCATAGAGCTTCTAAATGTCCAATAATGACATACGCACTGTAATGCCTGACGTAGATCACACATGGGGCTGTTTATCTCCGAGAGGCACAGCAGGCCTTCAACCTCCCATAGACAAAAGATCCTGGCCGGGTCAAAGAACTTTTTCTTGGAATCAACTGTTTGTTCTCGAGAGCAAAGTGAAACAAAACAAATATTTCAGGTCAATTAGAAGTTAGGTGACTGAAGAATAACTTTGATTTTGGTTTCTTCTCAGACACACTCGGGAAGGAATAAGGTACGGCAAGACAAGGCCGCAGATTTATCCCACTCACACAAGAGCTTCAAGGAGTCACTCCATACGGGGCACAGCAGTGAGCATCTCACCTGTCCTACTGTTAACATGTGCTTGGCGTCCTCTGCCGTCCCAATGAGTTTGCCCTGTTCGTTCCACACGTGACGGATAACCTGAAGCGCTTGCTTCGACCACTTACTGCTGCTGTCTGACAGCTTCACAATGAGCTCTTCAGCTGACACATCGCACTGCGCGGCTGCCCTACTGAGAGAAGGAAGCAGGAAGATTGGCAGGGATTCAATAACAATGAAAGTTGGGTTTTATAGGTTAACTTATGTATGGATTCACCTTCATATAGCTGGTCCCCGTCTTTAGCTGTTGGATGCGTTATATAAAAATTCCCAATTACCCGGAGTTTTACTATTGGGAAGAAAAATTGGCTCCTATGTTGTCAGTGAATGGTATTGGATTAAGATCTGAATTGCTAATTAATTTTTTTTTGTAGTTTAAAACTCTTTATGCTTGCTTATATGATTGTATAAATCACCTGTTATCTGTAAATTTTTAGTAGATTTTTAAGTTTTTTTGCCTGTGGGCCCAAGGTGTTATAGCAGTACAAATCAGGACAGTCCATGTTGTTCACAGAATTTTCTTATCAGAGAAGATTCCTTTATCTAACCAAGTTTAACACAGTCTCCAGCATTTTGTCATTTCCCTTTCTTGGCTGCTTTTGCTTCATGTTATTTGCTGGTTCAAGCTGACATTGCTTGACCTGTACTTTGATGAACATAGAACAGTACAGCACAGTACAGGCCCTTCAACCCATGATGTTGTGCCAATATTTAAACCCACTCCAAGGTGGATCTAACCTTTTCATCCCACATAACCCTCTATTCTTCATACATCCTATTTCCTAAATGTTCCTAACGTATTTGCCTCTACCACCACCTCGAGCAGCATGTTCCACATGCCCTCTCTGTAAAAAAACCTACATCCCCTTCTATACATTCCTCCATCTTCTTCAATATTATGCCCACTTGTACTAGCCATTTCTGCTTGAGGTGGCACACTCTATCTATGCCTCTTATCATCTTATCCACTTCTATACAGTGCCATTCTTCTCCGCTCCAAAGAGAAAAGGCCTGGCTCGCTCAACCTTTCCTCATATGAACTGCTCTCTACTCTAGGCAGCATCCTGGTAAATCTCCTCTGCACTCTAAAGCTTCTACATCCTTCCTATCATGAGGTGACCAGAACTGATCAGAATACTCCAAGTGTAGTCAAACCAGGCTTTTATAGAGCTGCAACGTTACCTCGTGGCTCTTGAACAATCCCCTGACTAATGAAGGACAACACACAACATGCCCTTAACAACCCTAGCAACACACATCAAAGTTGCTGGTGAACGCAGCAGGCCAGGCAGCATCTCTAGGAAGAGGTACAGTCGACGTTTTGGGCCAAGACTCTTCGTCAGGACCAACTGAAGGAAGAGCTAGTAAGAGATTTGAAAGTGGGAGGGGGAGGAGGAGATCCAAAATGATAGGAGAAGACAGGAGGGGGAGGGATGGAGCCAAGAGCTGGACAGGTGATTGGCAAAAGGGATCTGAGAGGATCATGGGTCAGGAGGCCCAGGGAGAAGGAAAAGGGGGAGGGGGGGAAAAAACCCAGAGGATGGGCAAGGGGTATAGTCAGAGGGACAGAGGGAGAAAAAGGAGAGAGGGAGAGAAAGAATGTGTCTGTATAAATAAATAATGGATGGGGTACGAGGGGGAGGTGGGGCATTAGCGGAAGTTAGAGAAGTCAATGTTCATGCCATCAGGTTGGAGGCTACCCAGACAGAATATAAGGTGTTGTTCCTCCAACCTCAGTGTGGCTTCATCTTTACAGTAGAGGAGGCTGTGGATAGACATATCAGAATGGGAATGGGATGGGGAATTAAAATGTGTGGCCACTGGGAGATCCTGCTTTCTCTGGTGGACAGAGCGTAGGTGTTCAGCAAAATGATTTCCCAGTCTGCGTCGGGTCTCGCCAATATATAGAAGGCCACATCGGGAGCACCGGACACAGTATATCACCCCAGCCGACTCACAGGTGAAGTGTCGCCTTACCTGGAAGGACTGTCTGGGGCCCTGAATGGCGGTAAGGGAGGAAGTGTAAGGGCATGTGTAGCACTTGTTCTGCTTACAAGGATAAGTGCCAGGAGGGAGATCGGTGGGGAGGGATGGGGGGGACGAATGGACAAGGGAGTCCCGTAGGGAGCAATCCCTGCGGAAAGCAGGGGCGGGGGGAGGGAAAGATGTGCTCGGTGGTGGGATCCCGTTGGAAGTGGCGGAAGTTACGGAGAATAATATGTTGGACCCGGAGGCTGGTGGGGTGGTAGGTGAGGACAAGGGGAACCCTATTCCTAGTGGGGTGGCGGGAGGATGGAGTGAGAGCAGATGTGCGTGAAATGGGGGAGATGCGTTTGAGAGCAGAGTTGATGGTGGAGGAAGGGAAGCCCCTTTCTTTAAAAAAGGAGGACATCTCCCTCATCCTGGAATGAAAAGCCTCATCCTGAGAGCAGATGCAGCGCAGATGGAGTATTTGCGAGAAGGGGATGGCATTTTTGAAGGAGACAGGATGAGAAGAGGAATAGTCCAGATAGCTGTGAGAGTCAGTAGGCTTATCATAGATAAGCTGTTTCCAGAGATAAGAGACAGAAAGATCTAGAAAGGGGAGGGAGGTGTCGGAAATGGACCAGGTAAACTTGAGGGCAGGGTGAAAGTTGGAGGCGAAGTTAATGAAGTCAACGAGCTCAGCATGCGTGGATGCATGTGGGGGGTGGGGTCATACAGGTCATCATGTCTATGCACCAGGAATAAAGCCATTGAGAAAGACTGCAGTCCTGCCATTTGCAGCTCTGGTATTCTGGGTTCAGTTCTGACCTCATATGCCCCCAATGTGGAGTTTGCACATCTGTCCTGTGACCCTCATTTCCGCCTTGTCCTCCGTTGCCCCAAAGAAACTCTCACTGGTAGGTATATGGTTACTGTAATCACTCCTAGAGTAGATGAGATGCAGGAGAATCAATGATTGTTGATGGCATCTGAGAAGAAACAGGTTACAGGGAAATACTAGGATTGGTAGTTGGCATGCATTCGGTGGGCTGAATGGCCTCCAACGTCCTATAAAAATATAATTTTTCATCGAGAGGGGGAGGGCAAAGGAAGGGGTGAGGGAGAGACAGAGGAAAAGAGACTGACTGACAGACAGAAGTGTTCTGAGAACTGACGTGTCGTCAGTGGCACAAATACCAAACCTCTACTGACTCTTAACTGCTAATCAACGCAACTGCAGAGGGGCAATAAACTCCAGCTTCACTAGTGATCCCCTCTACTCCGTGAATGCAATAATAATTTTTAAAAAAACACATTTGACATTTTGAACCAAATAACATTGATTCCAACACTAATTCCATTCCCACATCTCCAAAATATTCAGAATACTAATAATAATGTTACTCAAAAAAAATGAACAAATACTCTAAAGCAAAATGATCTGGGGAATGCTGAATGTGATCATTCACTTTGACATTTTGATGTGATCAGATTGCAAAATATTCTCAGCCGCAAAACATCAAAATGCAAAAAAAAGTGACTTGGAAAGCAAAACTGCACAACCAAACTTATGCATTTTCATAAAAGACTTTAATACATTGCATATGTTTCATTTTTACTGAACTTCATTAGTAAATCAGCAGATTTTTAAATTTACCAGGGAAGCTCAATTTTGTACTGTAGCATACTGAACCAGTTACCAAATGTGTAAAAGCATTACAGACCCATGACACAATGTCAGACAAATTAACTGATGTTATTGTCTCACTATGATCAGTTCCAACACAGAGATACTACCATATCAGTGCATCTCTAAGTTCAAAGTAAATTTTAATCAGTGTACCTATATGTCACCATATACAACTTTGAGATTCATTTTCTTGAGGGCATACTGAACAAATCTGTAGAATAGTAACTATAACCGGAACCATAAAAGATCAACAAGACTGTGCAAATGCAAATATAAATAAATAGCAGTAAATAACGAGAACATGATATAATGAGTCTTTGGAAGTGAGATCATTACATGCGGGCACATCTCAATGATGGAGCAAGTGAAGTTGAGTACAGTTATCCCCTTTTGTTCAAGAGCCTGATGATTGAGGGGTAGTAATTGTTCTTTAACTTGGGGATGCAAATCCTGAGGCTTTTGTACTTTCTACCTGATGGCAGCAACAAGAAGAGAGCATGATCGGGTGGTGGGGGTCCCTGATGATGGACACTGCTTTCCTACGACAACATTTCATCTCGATGTCCTCAGTGGTTGGGAGGGCTTTATCGGTGAGGTGCTGGGCTAAATCCACTACCTTTTGTAGGATTTTCCACTTGAAGGGATTGGTGCTCCCATACCAGGCTGTGATGCAGCCTGTTGAAGTATTAATGAAGAAAAACTTAATATGGGTGATTTTGGTGTTAAGAAGATTGGTTGCACACTTCTTTAAATGGAGGTATATTGCAAAATTGTTACCTGAAAATCAACGTGATAACATGAACTATCTTCTTAGTAGCTTCCACATCCAGTTCAACACCAGCAGTTTGAAGTCTCTGTTTAAAACAAAAGACACGTTGAATAGGTGACCAAAATTTAACAGCAAAGTAAAACAAATGAAGGCTCTAAGCTTGTATTAAAAATTTTTTTTTCCCAAAATCAGAAACTTACTTCAGCCAATTCAACAGTATTCACACCAGGGGTTTTGCATTGTAGGTATAACATGATCTGCTGGCACTGTTGCAAAGTTACAGACAGGCAACAAAAAAAACAGAAAAATTAAACATGATAATACAAAGTTATTTTTTATTAACCATATAAAAATGAAAACAATTGCACTAATTGATTCATGATACAGCTTTGATTTTCAAAAAAGATTTAACATTTAAGTGCTTTGTTTGACTTAAATTCCCTGGAGCATATTTTAAGACAACTATTTAATTATTAAATTTATAATATTTTCATTAAAATGCACAGAGCAAGACGAAGGGTCATATTTAGTTGTGTCACAGTTCAGAAAATGCACCCGTCTTGTAAGACGTTTTATTTACATACTGTATTTGTGTATGCTTTCATTTGAAGAAATTCCATTCTATTAATCAGATTATAGACTATAAGATATAGGAGCAGAATTAAGCTATCTGACTCATCGTCTGCTCCACCATTTCATCATGGCTGATCCAATTTTCCTCTCAGCCCCAATCTCCTGCCTTCTCCCATATCCCTTCATGCCCTGACCAGTCAAGAATCAACCTCAGCCTTAAACATGAAGACTTGACCTCCATAGCTGCATTCTAAGAGGACATCCCTCTATTCTGAGGCTGTGTCCACTGGTCTTAGATTCGCCATAGGAAATATCCTTTCCACATCCACTCTATCAAGGTCTTTCACCGTTTGATAGGTTTCAATGAGGTCACTACTCATACTTCTGAATTCTAGTGAATACAGGCCCAGAGCCATCAAACGCTCTTCATATATCAAGCCATTCAATCCAGCAATCATTTTTGTGAACTTCCTTTGAACTCAAACCAGTTTCAGCACATCCATTCTAGGGCACACAGAAGTGCTCACAACACTCCAACAGAGGTCTCACCAGTGCTTTACAAAGTCTCAACATTAATTCCAGTCCACTTGAAATGAATGCTAACATTGCATTTGCCTCCCTCGGCACAGATTCAACCTGCAAATTAACCTTTAGCGAATCCTGCACAAGCACTCCCAAGTCCCTCTGCACCTCCATTTTTTGTATTTTCTCTCCATTTATAAAATAGTCAGCCCTTTTATTTCTTCTACCAAAGGGCATGACCAAACACTTCCTGACACTGTATTCCATCTGCCAATTCTTTGCCCATTCTCCTAATCTGTCTAAGTCCTTCTGTAGTCTACTTCCTCAAAATTACTTGCCTCTCCACCTGTCTTCCTGTCTTCTGCAAACTTTGCAACAAAGCCATCAATTCCATCATCCAAATCATTGACATATAACGTAAGAACAATTGGTCCCAACAGAGACCCCTGTGGAGCACCACTAGTCACCGGCAGCCAACCAGAAAAGACTCCCCTTGTTCCCACTTTCTGCCACCTGTCAATCAGCCTTTGATTTATCCATGCTAGAACCTTTCCTGTAATACCATGGGCTCATTGCTTGTTAAGCAGCCTCATGTGTGGCACCTTGTCAAAGACCTTCTGAAAATCCAAGTGCACATCAACCGATTCTTTGATTATACTCAATAGTGAAACTCTAGATAACTATAATTATTAAAAGTATGCCCCAAAGATCAATGCATAATCTTTGTCATAGGAGCCATGCATCTGTTTCTATTCTGTGTTGTATGTTTATTATGTGCATTATGGTAACTAGTAATGTGAGTGAGGGCATGGTAAAGTGAAGGGAATAAGTTACACAGGTGTCCCCCACTTTTCGAACATTCGCTTTACGAAACCTCTTGGCATCCCATGACCAAGAACTGATAAATGAAGAGCTGATGCAATTGGAAGAGGAAAGGATAACAATCGAAACCGAATTCAGTAGCGAAAGTGAAGTCATCCAGGAACTGAACGTGAAGCAACTACGAGAGATTTGCGCTGCAAGGATAAAGTACGACTTTAATTTTGAAAGGGTACATAGGTTTAGGGGATATTTGCAGGATGGTTTGAGTCCTTACAAAGAACTGTGTGACAGAAAAATGCGCGAGGCTCAGCAGTCAAGCAAGCCTTCCACATAGGCCACAGCAGACGACGAACCTCGACCTTCAACATCGAGGCAGGCAGAGATAGAAGATGACCTGCCTGCCCTAATGGAAACAGACGATGATGAAATGACACCCCAGTGTCCCACCAACCCAACCCCCAGGCCATGGACAGATACCGATTCACGGAGAATGCAGCGGTAGCCGGGAGGCACACAGCATATCTTTAAGAAAAAAGCCGAAATAAACATGCTAATTAATTAGGTGCCGCCCGACACATAATTGTCGGCCCAGATCAGAGACGACGCAATTGGAAATCGGCACTGATTTGGGCCGACAATTACATGCCGGGCGGCACCTAATTAATTAGCATGTTTGTTTCGGCTTTTTTCTTAAAGATGTGCTGTGTGCCTCCCAGCTACTGCTGCACCCCTGCATGTTTCACGGATCGGTATCGGTTGGTGGACCGGAGGGTGGGGGTCACTGCACCACCCCAACCTGTGATGACTCAGCCTAACACACCATCATCAGTGTGCTTGGCGCTGTCCCGATTCCGGTAAGTGATACTAAACTGTACATACATTATTTCTGCTTTATATAGGCTGTGTATTTTTACATGTTATTTGGTATGATTTGGCAGCTTCATAGCTTAAAGGTTACTTGAGAGCGCTTGCGCTGTGTTTTTGCCAACAGCGCTTGCGTAAGATTTTCTGCCGACGGTGCTTGCGTGAGATTTTCACTACGGAGAACAGCGCAGTAATGATTGTGGAAAAGTATTTCTACTTTATATAGTCTGTGTATTTATCATATCATTCCTGCTTTTACTATGTGTTACTGTTATTTTAGGTTTTATGTGTTATTTGGCATGATTTGGTAGGTTATTTTTGGGTCTGCGAACACTCACAAAATTTTCCCATATAAATAAATGGTAATTGCTTCTTCGCTTTACGACATTTCGGTTTACGAACCGTTTCATAGCAACGCTCTACCTTCGGATGGCGGGGGAAATCTGCATATCGTGCTTTGTTTGTTTCTGGGGACTGCTGGGTGTCATACCTTTTGTTGACCGCTTAATTACATTTAATTTGCTTAATTATGCTTAATAGTAGCTAAAACTAATAACAGCTAAATCCAAGTATCAATGTCACCATCTACAATTTAACCAGATTATATACATCACCACAAGCTTCCTTACATTTGTATTTAGACAATAGATTCTCCATTGTGGTTCACAAATTAATACTTACCACCTCTGCAAATAAATCCTGGGGCAATTTACTCATGGTTTCAATAGAGTTCTCAAAACCTGTAATTTTAGAAAAAGAGAAAAAGACTGTGTATCCTGGCACAAATTGATATGGGATTAATAGTTGTTAATCCACTTCCTGGTTTCAAGGGATATTAGATGATACCAAACATGCCATGGCAATTGCTACAGCTCCACCGTTATCTGTCATCCCAGAGTGAAGGTTCTAGTTAAAACACAAATGCAGTTGCTAGAAACCCAAAGTAAAATCAGAAGATGCTGAATGGGCTCAGTAGTTCAGGCAAAACACTTGCCAAGTAAACACTAATGAAGTTTACTGATTCCAAGTATTTCCGCAATGGGTGAACAGCCATGCTCAGGTCTTGCAAGGGCTTTTGAAGCAAAACTAAAGGTGTTTTCTTCTCTGTCACTGATCCCTTGACTTAGTACTGTAACTATACTGTAACTTGGCATATCACATACTATCTTCAGTCCTCATTCAACATCATAATAGATGGTAGGGCTTCACTTGCTAAACTTTTCTTAGATTGATCATGTGTACTTTGTCACTCTGTACTGCTTTCCATTCAATATGCTTATAGTGATGTAATAATGTGAACACACTTGCAGAACTGAAAGGAATTGAACACAGTACTGTGCCATCCCTCAGCACAACTTAAACCTCGCAATATTGTTTTCAGACTTTGACACATTGGTGACGGCCTCTGCTTCCTTCTAGTGGCCAGAGGCATTCAACCTCAAAGCAAAGCACCCTTCCACCTTGCTGCAAGAAATACATAATTGCTTCATTTCAGCTTCAGAATGCGCTCAGTAATCTCTAGAATATTTATTTCTGTGTTCATAGCACATAAACAACGCATACTATGAGTCTTCGAGCTGTCATTACAGATGGAGGGTTCAAATGAGCAACGCTCTTAGAAAGCAGAAGCCATAACTCTCCAGTCCAAACGGATCAGAGTGTGCCCGTGCACGTAGCTGCACAACAACCATAAGCAAAGAGTAAAACTGAAAACTGTCTGTCTTATCCACCAAACATACATGTAGTTAAAAATCTAGCTACAACATGCAAACACACAAAAAAAATCCCTATTAAACCTATATTCATTTCAATCGGTGGCGACTAGGTTAACAGAATCGCCCCCAAAACAATGCACAGTACTCACTGCGCATTTCCACCGTGTGTGGAATATGAGGCCACAATTGTCACTCACCTGCCCATCCTGTCCCGAGCAGCAACTCCAGACCAGCCATATCCAACGCTGCACTTCCGCCCCGCTCGGCTGGCCCCGCCCCGCTCATTGTCTCCGCGTTCCAACAAAGTCGCTACTTTCCGCCGGGTGACGTAGTTCGGCGCGCGCCGGGAATCCCAGGCAGACGGCTTCTAGCGATTGGCTGCTCTCCCTGCCCTTTGACCGCACCGACCATCAGCAACTTCTCAGGGAGTTGCACCCTTATGTTCAACACTCGATCCACTTTAGCAATAATTTAAAAATGTAACCTCATTCTTTTACTGAATTGCATATATTGTTACTAGATTCTTGCATGCGCTGATTAAAGGCATCAGAAGCTGCAAAGAGTTTAAGTTCCTGTTTAAGTGTGTGTTTCTCCCCCATTGTGTTGTAAGGAATATCTGAGAAATTAACGACGAAAGCGTGACTTGGAGGAGGAGAAGTAGCATTGCTAAAAGACTAAAGGCCTCGTGAAATTATATTAAAGAATGAATAGTCCACGCTGGTTACCGCTGGAAGCCAATCCAGATGTATGTGTTATTTAGAAATAATGGTGTCAAAATTGTTGCATTCTTTAAAATGAGAGGTGTAAATTGCATTTGACAGCTTTCTTTCATGTCGGTTAATCATTTTTTTTTCATTTTCCCCCTAGGTCATGAATCAGGTGAGTTACTGACATTGGAGAAAATTGATCTGCTCTTGGTTATCATTTCGGGAGAACTTGCCATCGAGACTTACGTAAAAATTGTGTTTTCTTCTGCCACGATGTTGGGATTGTTGAATCTAGTACCTCTCAAAATGGGCGACAGTTATTTTAAGACCCTCCATTGGTGTCAGGTTTGCATTGTAGAAATTTCCATGTGTCCCAAGATTGAAGTGTGATTTTAAATGGAATGGTGGCATTTTTTTTTTAAAGATAGCGTAAGCAGTATAAAAATGCTGAAGTACTCTCTACTTTGGCCATTTACAAGAGAAACGTGAAGCAGTCAATTCATTTGGCAGATCTGAATCTTGGTTCTGCAAGCTGAACGGTTTAATGATGAAGCATTTGCAATAATAATCAATTTTAAGATTCTAGGAAGATTCACAGTGACTATCCATACACAGAGCTGTTGCTCTCTTGTCATCCACAGCATATTGCAATCTGACATTTATCTGCTTGGTAATGTAATTTGGGGGAAATGCCACGTTTTAAATGAAGATGGTATAGTTGAATCTGTTTCCAGTTTCAGATCAGGTTACATAACAATTTCTCCGTAGTAATCTCACCTTTGCGTTGGGAGATGGGTAGCTTTGGGGCTCTTGCATTTGCTGCTGTGCTGTGTGTACAGTTTACCATTTCTGTGGTTATTGGACATTCATGTCTACAAGGAAAATTGTCACTTATATACTTAGAGATGTGGTGTAGAATAGGACCTTGCTGCTCATTAAGCCACACTCCCTGCAACCCCAATTTAACTCTTGCCTAATCACAGGCTCCAATTATCATCTCTGTAATTAGTGGACATTCACATCTACAAGGGCAAATTTCCACATACAGTATCTCTATTAATATGTGGCTGATAATGTCCTGGCGGATTATTTAACATCTGTGTGAAGACATTGAAATTGTTGATTCATTCTTGCCAATCCCAGGAGACTGTTGATCTGATTTATTTTAGAGTTTTATAACTACCTCCTTCTCAAGGACGATAATCTTGTCCTTTTGCTCTTATTAGTCTTTTGCTGTCACATCACATTATTATCAATTCTATGTCTGAACTGCATTTTAAAAATTATGATATCACCTCGCAGGCAAATAAAGAATCATTGCGTCGAATGGATCACAGCATAAATACAAATTTGGATTTTAAATGGTCTAACCCAGGGTTCACAACCTCTTTTTATGCCATAAAACCTTACGAACGAGGAAGCCAGGTTAGGAACCCCTGGTCTTATCAGACCATAAAATATTTTAAGATCAAGTGAATTAGTGTGGGCTTTTTTTTCTTTCACTCTCCTACTAGGATAATCATTACAGAAAAAGGCCAGTGATGATGCCTGGCAAAGTAATCCATTCTGAAAAATATTTTTAAATGACTGGAGATTTTTGTGGATGCCTCTGTGAAATATTTTCCTCCTTGCCATTTCCCCACCTCTTGACTCATTCCCTGAGTTTTTATGTTAATCACTTTGTGAACATTGTTCAAATGATTTTCAGGATAATGTGGATTCTGGCAGTGAATTTATTTTGAGACTGTTTTGTCACAAGGCATATTTTTATAAAAGGAGTTAAGTAAACACTTGCATTAATATGATGCATTTCACCATCTCCCAATATGCCTCTCAATGACCCTTAGCTCTGCTGAATGCAATTACAAACGTACTATTGTGGATGCCAGTGTGGTGTAGTGGTTTACAGCTTGGAATGTTCTGGAGTTCGGAGTTCAGTTCCTACGCCGTTCTGTAAGGAGTCTCTGTAGTGTGCGGCTTTCCCCTGGGTGCTCCAGTTTTCTCCTACAGTCCAGAGACACACAGGGTAGGTTAATTGGTCATTGCAAATTGTCCCGAGATTAGCTGAGAGTTAATCGGGAGTTGCTCGGGCAGTGTGGCTGTGAGTTGCGGAAGGGCCTCTACCACGCTGCATCTCTAAATGAATAAATAACTTGTGCCCAGCAAGTTCCCTCAAGTATTAATGTAACTTGTGGTATAATGGTGCCAGGCAGTAGCCATCCCCAAGAACAAAAACTAATCGAGAAAATAGCTGGATTCCTTTCATTTATTTGGGACACTATGCTACTTAATTGGGACAAGAGACTATTGTCGAACAGTTTCTA
Source organism: Mobula hypostoma (assembly GCF_963921235.1). Lineage (NCBI taxonomy): Eukaryota > Metazoa > Chordata > Chondrichthyes > Myliobatiformes > Myliobatidae > Mobula > Mobula hypostoma. The sequence continues at coordinate 48,808,664 of NC_086101.1, forward strand.
GCTAGCATCAGTTGCATACAGTTGCGTGGCTGTTCGGCACTACAGCATACTTGTAGTGGGTTTTTTTTTAATGGCATCATTTGCTTGTGTTTGTGTTCAAAAAGCAGTGATATTTTTATCACTGATAGTTGGAGAGAAATAAGCAGTAAGACTATCAGTTTATATTCCCAAATAAGCGACTGCGCCGATTAACTGATGCCCAATTAAGCGGAATCCACTGAATATGTAAACCTGCTGTGGTATTAGGCACGGGGAGTCGGTACCAAATGTAATGCTTCAGCTAAATTAGCGGGAACAACACAACCGCAAAACATGGGTTGAATTAACTTATTGGTTTTGTCCTGTATTGTTTTCAGTATTTCTATTTCAAGTTCTAGCCGTTGTATTTGGATAATTACATCGTCCTGCCGGGTATGGTGGTGGTCTTGTCTTAGGTTCCATGAATATCCGTTTCTGCCTCCAATTTTTAAAAAAAAATCCCTCCCTTTCCCCTCTTTCTCTGTTCTCCACTTGGCCTCTTGCTTCTTCTCACCTGCCTGTCACTTCCCCCTGGTTCCCCTCCTCCTTCCCTCTTTCCTAAGGTTCCTCCTTCTGCAGCCCTTGACCTTTCCCACCCACCTGGCTTCACCTGTCACCTTCCAGCTAGCCTCCTTCCCCTTCCCCCACCTTTTTATTTCTGGTGCCTTCATCATTCCTTCTCCATCCTGAAGAAGGCTCGTGGCTTATTCATTCCCATAGATGCTGCCTGACCTGCTGAGTTCCTCCAGCATTTTGTGTGTGTGTGTTCCTCTGGATTTCTAGCATCTGTAGAATTTCTTGTGTTTATGTTTTGCGCCGTCCTGTTTGTGGTCTGGGTTTGGAGATTATGTCTGGTGATGGTAATGCCATTGAATATCAGGGGTAGGTAGATTGACTCTTATTATTGGAGATGGTCAATGCTGTTAGAGTCATGGAGCAATACAGCACAGATATAATCCCTTCGGCCCATCAAGTCCATGTTGAATATGGCGTCCACTCGACTAGTCCCAGTTTCCTACATTTGGCTCATATCCCTCCAAGTTCAATCTCTCTGTGTACATACCCATGATGCTGTTGTACCTGCCTCAACAGATCCTTCCGTCAGCTCGTTCCTTATCCATAAACTCACCGTCCTCTCTGTGGAAAAGGATGCCCTTCAGGTCCCCTCTCCCCGTAACTCCATGCCCCTGTGTATTGGACTGCCCTACCCTGGGAAAAAAGGTGTTTCCATCTTTTATCTGTGCCTTTCATAATTGTGAACCCTTCAGTAAGGTTGTCCCTCATTCTCCCACGCTCCCAAGGAATGGAGTCCGAGCCTGGCCAACCACTGCCCAGAGCTTGCGCCTTCTCGGCCTGGCAGCTCCTCCAAAGTCTTCACAGCACTCTTCAATTGTTCCAGTTTATATCAGAGGATGTATACAATATACAACCTGAAATTCTTACTTTTTTCTGCTTAACTGCATCTTTTCTATAATAGGCTGATCAATGCTGTACGGCTATGCAGTACTTGTGTGCAGCCTGACCAACAATTTCTGTAAAGGCAGCACAACATCCCGACTCCAGTACTCAGAGCCCTGACTGATGAGTATTATGGTACAAATTGTATTGATATTTGAGGGAGTTTGTTGCTCGTGGCAGAATTGCCATGACTATTATTAAAGAACTGTGACTCATTGGTGTTAAATACTTTTGCAGATTGTGAAATGCATCTTTTTAGTGTAAGTCTTTTTTTGAAAACATCTACCTATTAACATTTTGCTTTTGATTCTGGCCAAAGCATAATGTTTATGTGTTCCCTTCACTCTCTTAATAGAGATTTTCCATAAAGTCTTTTGGCCAGACAAATTACTCCTGTATTTTCCCCCAGATTTTGCAGAGGCCTTTCTCAAAACAGGCTCTGCTTGTTTGGGGATTGCCAGTTGCCAACAAGGCAGAAACTTTAATGCTGTATAGAAGCCTTCTCCAGGTAATGTCTAAAGTGTCTTGGTGCCTTAATTTTGTAGTTCACTCCTTTATGAACTGGTGCTTTCTAAAATAAAACAACAGTATAGTTTTGAAGAAATAATGCAAGATTTAGGGTGCGGAGAAAAAAAAGTAAAACAAAAATTGCAAAACCAAATCATGAGATTTGGAAAGAATCCAAGCTAATTGTAACAAGGAATGGGAATCTTACCTTTTTATGAACTCTCTTGAATCCCAAGGATCCACGTGGAATGTTTTTGTTTCGAAAAAACAAATCCTGCAGACTCAACACATTGGGTCAAGAGTTGATATACCACATTGCGTTTATATGAGTGGCCTTTCATGTTTTGTACTCAGCAAATTCCTAACTTGTGTGGTTTAAAAAGAATCAAGTAAAGGAGATTTATTATGATGAATCCCACTCGAAGAATACAATTGAATTGATTTCACTTTTGGCCGTGGCTATTGCGCTGATGAATCAGATCCCTGTGTGTTTGTTGAAAATTCTTAATTCTGACCTTCAAATGCTCTAAATATTATAGCTAGCCAAGGAGACAGGAGCAGCTTCAGGGCAAAGACCTAGTTGGCTAAGTCATTGACTAATTGTTTTGTTAAATGTTAAGTGTCAAAACTTCTTACTCAGGAGAAATAATTAGAAAAACATATTTATGGTAAATCAAAATCCTCTGACGACCAGCTGGGAATAGTTATACTATTGGTGATTTGTGCAAACATCACAGTTCCTTCAGTAAGTTGGGATCTTGCAACTTGGCTCATTGCTTTTTGATATATGAGAAATCCCCTCCCTCTAACTTTATTCTACTTCAGTTTTGGAAGGTAATTGGTTTGCTATAGTCATACGTACCAAAATATAGTGAAAATGTTTGCTTGCATGCTATCCAGACAGATCATTCCGTAGGTAAGAACATTGAGATAGTACCATTCTTCTACTGTTCTCTCTTGCAGCCCGCACTGCCGAATGGTTTATTGGTAGTCTATGGCTGATGCACGTTCGGAAGCACGTTGTTAACACATGGAGAAAATATAGTTGCTCTCGCGTGGAAACTTCACGACAGGCAAAAAGGTCTCCCAGCACCAAGATTCTTTGAACGTTACTTGCCTAAATATTGAGGTAGTACAAAAAGAGAAGGAAAAAAAATATGCAGCAACAATATTAGTTGTTGTGAAGGAACAATACAGATCATCAAGTAAGGTGCAAGGTCCATGCTGAAGTAGATTGTGAGTTTGTTCTTGAAGAAGAGTCCTGTTTTAGAGTGTTATAACAGTGGGACAGAACTGTTCTTGAGCTGGGTGGTTCATGTTCTCAAGCGTTTGTTAGATGTAAGGGGGCAGACGAGAGAATGTCCAGGGTAGGAGGGGTTTGGGCGAATGCATTTGTAAACAGACCCTGCAATGAAGTTGGGTGTGCAAAGAGTTTATTACTTTATTTTTGACTTCCCTGAGTTTGTTTATTATCTTGCTGATTGATCTATATTACCTCCTGGTTAACATCTGTGTTTGTAAGCTTTTCTTACTGTCATTTCCCTCTGTCCATGACTATCCTCTCCCTTGGTAATCTTTCAGCTCGGCTACTATCGGAGTTATCGTAGTTAATCACTTACTCCATTAGCTGCTCTTCCCTTCAGCTGCCATGGGCAAGACCCTTCCAAAAACACCTTAACGAGTTGACCAAACCTTAGTCAATTTGTCCAAAACCTCCCTACTGGGGACATGCTCTCTTCTCATTACTGTCATTAAGGAGGAGGTATAGGAGCCTGAGGACCCATACTCAACATTTTCAGCTTCTTCCCTTCCACCATCAGATCACTGAACAGTTCATGAACACCACCTCACTATCCCCCTTTGGTGTATTTATTTCTCCATTTATAGTGATTTGATGTACTTGCACCATACTGCTAACACAAAACGACAAATTTCACGACTTGGGTCAGTGAAAATAGACCTGATTCTGATTCTGAACCCACATTGTGGAAGCCTCAGATCCAGTTTAATAGCACTGCAAGAAGATGTTTTAAGGCAGGGGGTCCAAATATTTTTTATGCCATGGACCCCTACCATTAACCAAGAGGTCTGTGGGTGCCAGGTTGGGAGCCCCTGCTTTAAGGTGCTCTGCTTTCTTACACGTGTTATATAAATGCCCATCAATAATGGCTGGAGGATAACTGAAGTTCTAATTTCCATACTGGATAAGGTAATACTTGAGTGGTAGCAATTAATTCTGAGACATTAAAGCAGATGTGTTCATCACATTGAGCCCCAGAATAGTTTTTTAAAACGCCAGTTCGTCTCGCCTTGCCTTTTAGGTTAAGCAGGTTGCATAAATTATCTGTGGCTTTAAATTTTCTGTGGGATTTCTAAAAAACGGTTCAAAGCAGAACAGGAAATCGGGTTGAGATACTCTGATGCAACACACACCAAATGCTGGAGGAACGCAGCAGGTCAGGCAGCATCTGTGGAAAGGACAACAGTTGACGTTTCGGCCAAGACCCTTCAAGACTTGGGGGGTTAAAAAAAAGATGAGAAGTCAGTTTGCCACCCCCCACCCTCACCCACCACCACCACCTTCTTACTTTGACAACACGCTGGAGGAACTCAGCAGGTCGTGCAGCATCCGTGGAAACAATCAGACAACATTTCGGGCCGAAACCCTTCATCAGGACTGAAGAGGGAAGCGGCAGAGGCCCTATAAAAAAGGTGGGGGGAGGGTGGGGAGGAGAATGCTGGTAGGTTCCAGGTGAAAAACAGATTTTCTCCTATTCCTTCTTCACCTTTCATGCCTATCCCCTCCCTGCTTCCCCCCCCCCACCCCTTTATCTTTCTCCTTACTGGTTTTCCACCTGGAACCTACCAGCCTTCTCCTTTCCACCCTCCCCCCACCTTCTTTATAGGGCATCTGCCCCTTCCCTCTTCAGTCCAGACGAACAGTTCCGGCCCGAAACGTTGACTGATCATTTCCACGGATGCTGCCCGACCTGCTGAGTTCCTCCAGCGTGTTGTGAGTGTTGCTTTGACCCCAGCATCTGCAGATTATTTTGCCTTACCTTCTTACTCTGACTTCTCATTTTTTTTTCCAATCCTGATGAAGGGTCTCGGCCCAAAAAGGTGACTGCTTACTCTTTTCTGTAGATGTTGCCTGAGCTGCTGAGTACCTCCAGCATTTTGTGTGTGTTGCTTTGGATTTCCAGCATCTGCAGTTTTCCTCGTGTTTGAGATATTCTGATGGAAGGTACAGGTTGTAACATTTAATGCCACCCAGTCCCAGACATCCCATCCTGCAAAAACTGATTTCAGGGAGGTAGCACCATCAATTTGCGGCAGACTTCTGGGAGAGGTGAGATGTCTGCAACAGAGTAGCTCCCAAGCAGCCAGCCAGCTAGTTTAAATAACGTTAGCTATGCTAATGAACGAATGACACCTGTTAAACTCACCTCAACATGTCTTTTACAGTCTTAACCCACCATGGGCAATAGAAAAGTCACTGTTGCAAACAGTGCAGTGAGCAACACTCATTATTTTTGACACCTATTAGGCAGGGGTACACTTTAGTGTAGTCTGGGGTGTCGTACGTTTTATATTTTCTTTTTTTTCTGGAACACTCTGCCATGGCGCGCTCTCTCTCGCTTGCTCTCAAAAAAAAGATTTCCATGACATTGTATATAATTTGCAGGCATCAGGGAGCCACTATTCATATGCGGGAGACTCCCGGAACTTCCGGGAGAGGTGGGATGTCTGCAGTCCTAGATGTCGGTTGGTCATTCTACACACTGTTAGAAAATCAGCAATATGTTGGAAATCTGAAACAGAATCTGGTGTATAAGTTGGGCAGCACCTGTGGATGGTCGGAGGTGGGGAGGTAGAGTTGATTTCTCGGGTGAAAGCCCTTCATCAGCACTGGAAAATTTGAAAACAAGATGTATTTGTGGAGAGACAAAATAAATATCTCCAATAAGGTGAGGTCGGGGTTTTCGGTGTAATCCCTTTGTATGCCAAGGTGCCTGGTTGAGGGCAACTGGAAAGAGTGACTGAGCTAGAGAAAGTAAATCAAGGGACATATGAATAATGATAAATGCAGTGCAGAGGTGTTAAAACATGAAAGTCAAAAGGGGATTCTTGCAGATTAGGCAGTATCCAAGAAGATGCCGTGCAGGAGAAGTGGTCAGGGAAAGCAAGTTGTTTGAAATTGTCAAACGAGAAAATCTGCAGATGATGGAAATCCAAGCAACACACACAAAATGCTGGAGGAACACAGCAGGCCAGGTAGCAACTGTGGAAAAAAAAGTACAGTCGATGTTTCAGGCCAAGACCCTTCGGCAGGACTGAAATTGTTGAACCGGGGGCGGGGGGGGGAGGGGTGAACCTGGTCATCCTCTCAGCGATTTTTACTATCTGCAGTGCCTTGCAGTCCAATACCTTGCAGCTTCCATACCAGACAATGAGCCAGACAGGACACTCTCCATGGTGCTACTGTAGAATGTTGTTAGAATGAGGGTGGGGAGCCTCGTATGCCTCGATCTCCTCAGAAACTGCAGATGCTGCCCTGCCTTCTTGACTAATGAGGACATGCTGTGGGTCCAGGCTAGAAAGCCCAATCCATTGTAGGGGAGGCCACACTGCAAACACCAGGTGCAGTACACCGGACTGGATGAAGTGGACTGTTATATTTGGGTCCCTTGATGTTAGGATAGGAAAGGACAGGTGTTCCCAGAGAAGGAAATTATGAAGGAAATGAACCTTTTAAAATTCAAAGTAAATTTTATTATCAGAGTATATATGCTGTATGCTACCACATACAGCCCTAAGATTAATATTTTCTGCAGCCATGCTCAGCAAATCTATAGAATAGTAGCCATGACAGGGTCAATGAACAATCAACCAGAAAACGACAAATTCTGCAAATGCAGATATAAATAAATAGAAAAAAAATTACAAGAACATGAAATAACAAGATAACGAGTCTTTAAAGTGAGGTCATTGGTTGTGGGAACATCTCAGTGGATGGGCAAGTGACTGGAGTTTTCCTCTTTTGTTTAAGAGCCTAATGGTTGAGGGGTGGTAACTGTTCTTGAACTGGTGGTGCAGGTCCTGAGGCACTTGTACCTTCTACCTGATGGAAGCAGCAAGAAAAGAGCATGGCCTGTGTGGTGGGGAGCTTTGATGGTGGATGCTGCTTTTTTACTGCAACATTTAATGTAGATATGCTCAATGGTTGAGAGGCTTTAACTGTGAAGTACTGGGCCGAATCCAGAACGTTTTGTAGGATTTTCCATTCAAAACCATTGGTGTTTCCATACCAGGCTGTGATGTAGCTTGTCAGTACACTCTTCACTACACATCTATTGGAAGTTAGTCAAAGTTTTTGATGATATGCCAAATTTCCAGACTCCTAAGGAAGTAGAAGTGGTGTCGTGCTTTCTTCGCATTTGCGCTTGCATGCTGGGTCCAGGACAGTAATAGTAACACCGAGGAATTTAGTGTTGCTTATCCTCTCTACCTCCGATCCTCCAATGATTACTGGCTTATGGACCTCTGGTTTCCCTCTCCTGTAGTCTACAATCAGTTCCTTGGTCTTTCTGACATTGAGTGAGAAGTTGTTATTATGACACCACTCAGACAGATTTTCAATCTCCCTCCTGTATGTTGATTCATCACCACCTTTGATACGGCCCACAACAATGGTGTCATCAGCAAACTTGAATATAGGCATAGTCATACTTTATTGATCCCGAGGGAAATTGATTTTCGTTACAGTTGCCCCAACCAAGAATAGAGTATAAAAATAGCAATATAAAACCATAAATAATTAAAAACTAATATGTAAATTGCCAGGAAATAAGTCCAGGACCAGCCTATTGGCTCAGGGTGTCTGACCCTCCAAGGGAGGAGTTGTAAAGTTTGATGGTCACAGGCAGGAATGATTTCCTATGACGCTCAGTGTTGCATCTTGGTGGAATGAGCTCGGTGGTTGGAGCTGTGCTTAGCCACACAGCCATAGCAAGTAGAGCAGGGAGCTGAGCACACAGCCTTGTGATGCACCTGTGCTGATGGAGATTGTGGAGGAGATGTTTCTGCCAATCCGAATTGACTGGGGTCTACAAGTGAGGAAATCCAGAATCCAGTTGTGCAAGGAGGTATGTATTGAGGTCAAAGTTTCGGCACTTACTGATTAGTTTTGAGGGAATGATGATGTTAAATGACGAGCTGTAATCGACAAAGAGCATCCTGATTTTTGCTGCCCAGATGTTCCAGGGTTTTAGAATGCTGTAAAGGGGGAGTGAGGAAAGATGAGTCAGCTGGTGCATGTGGTCAGTGCGAAGGGGTGACCCCTGTTTTCTAACCCCTCTCTGACTTCATGCATGGTTAAAATGAGGCCTGTGGAAGCTTGAAGAGCAGTCTCTTGTGTTTCTGCTGGGCAAGTTGCCACCTTCGGGGCAACATCAGATTCAACAATTTCAGTCAATTTGCTTTTTCTGTATCAGAAGTGGCAAAATTATTTTGTGAGGTGATCTAGCCTGTTTTTCCTTCCTAGACCCTGCCTGGTCCACAGAGCATTTCCAGCATTCTCCTTTGTGTGTGTGTGTTTCGCTTTCAGCAGTGGCTGGGACCTGCATCTCACAGCTTTGACATGTCGTGTTGACTATTCTCTCACTCTCAATTTGTATATTAAACAGATGACTCTGTACACAGCAGGATCACTTGGGCATCTCTGCGCTACTGTGAAGCTCTGTCCTATACCATTGAAGGGTCTCTGAACTTGAAATGTTAGCTCTTTCTTACTTCACTGTTCCATGACCTGCTGAATGATTCCAGCTTTATTTCACATGGGGATCTCGTTGGTTCAAGAATGCCCATCAATAATTCTGGACCACACCTTTCTTTCCCCTCTAAATCAACACGTAGGTAGAGTTGTACATCTGCTGTTACGGGAGTTGGGAGACAAAAGTATTGGAATGTTTACCTGGACATTTAATGCTGTAATTGGTGCTGTTTCATTTATAAGCACTAGGTGTCAGTGCTGGCCTGTGACTTCATGTCATCTTCGACTAACAAAACAGAGGACTTTGCCGCAGCCAATTAAATGGATGAGAGCAGTGGAGTGTTAGAAGAAGGATATTCTGCCCTTAAACATTAAACATTAGAAAGTGCTGAGTGATTGTAGAATATAAGGAGATGAGAGGTCAAATATCCCCTCCTAACCCATTCAGTAAGGTCACGGCCTCAAATCCAAATCCATGCCTTTTCTCAGGTCCTCAGATTCTTCTTTTCCATTATATTAAAATCTAAATGCTCTTGGCCTCAAATGGATTTGGAGTTGGCATCCACAATCATGCAGGATAGATTTCCAAAAGTGCACAATCCTTTGAGTGATGTTCAAGATGGCTGACCCCTTTGTACAGTAAAGCTTCATTAACCCAGCAAGTAACTATAGAAGATTTTTCAGCATATTGACACTAGATGTTAAAAATCCAGAACACTTTTAATTCGCTTTTCTTTTGAGATATTGCACAGTAGAATGTTTAATTTCCAGTGATGTGTTTTAAGGTTAAAGACTGTTCTGAAACAAGTGTGGGAAACAGAACTAGGTGGGTTTAAAATGAATGTGGGAATCAGTGCCCAGTGTACTGATGAACTATCATAATTTTCAAGTTCTGGGTACCATGATTATCGAAGTTGCTCTCGGGTAAGACTGTTTGGTGTTTTTTTTGCACTCCCTGTACTCAGCCTGAGGAATGGTCCTCTTGAAATCCAATGTGCAAAATCACACTTTGAATCAGGTAGTGTCAGCTTTTTATTCTGTATGAATCCTCGCTGAAAATTAAGATTCAGCTTTAAAATTGCATCTTTATCATGAAGACTGGTGTCTTTTTAAAGAAAGAAACCTCATTATATTTGTCCTTTCTCAAATGAATGACACCAAATTTTAAAAACAACTTCGCCATGACTGAGCTAGAAAAATGTAGGTTCCAGACAGTGCAGCAACAAGAATTCTTGGTGTAGAAAATACTATGCTTCACAGAAGCATTGTCAGAATTTTGACACCAAGGCACACAAGGAAATAGCAGCAGATGGACAAAAGCTTAGTTTAAAGAGGGCGATTTTTATGGAGGTTCTTCAGGGATTTAAAAAAGAAGACAGATCAATCAGGCAAATAGGAGCAAAAGAAGCCATTTTGTCCTGACTGAATTTTTATAATTGGGAAGTCAGAAGCTCCATTGTCTTGGAGAGATACGGGGTTGGAGGATGTATCCATATATGGGAAGCATGAGACAATGTAAAAGATTGAGTACAAAGACCCAGGTTGCAATGCAATGCTGAAAATTGCCACACCACTGGAGATGCCATCTTTCAGGTAAAACATTACATCGGGCCAACACTTTATCTGCTGGGGCGGCTAGAAATGATCTCACAAATCATTTCAAAGTGCCAGTGAGTTCTGTACAGTGTCCCAACCAATATTTATCCCCCAACTAAGGGTATTTTTAATGGCAACTTGCTGTGCCCAAATTGGCTGCCATATTTCCACCATGACAAAGGTCAGTGCACTTTGGCCTTCTGACACACCTGTGGCTGTGATCTTTTCCGAAAACTGTTCTTTGTTGTCCAAGGAATTATGGGGTGGTTCAGCATGTTTTCATCTGCCTGGACTGCATTCTGTTCAGTCCTTTTCTGGTTGGTTCATTTCTGGATATTTGTGGGATAAACCAGGAAAATGGTGTTAAGGTAAAAGATCAGTTCTGTCCATGCAGAATGCTGAATCATGTCGAAGGGACCAGGTGAGTTTTTCCTGCTTTTTCTCAAGTGTTTCAATTGCATCCTTGAAGGCACTTGATTAAAATCAAATTTTTTCAGCTAGTGTATGCCATTCTTCCCTCATGTACCCTCCGTGTCCTCATTCTGTTTATAATTATATGTACAATGAATATGTGAAGAACGGTTCATCTTTGGAACTGACCCAAGGCATTTTTCCCACCAGTTCATGCAGCAGCTCGGAGTACTTCCCAGTTGGCAGTTCGGCGATGTCTTTGGAATGGACCCTGAACTTCTCAGCTTGGTACCAAGACCCGTCTGCTCGATTCTTCTGCTCTTCCCCGTCACAGAAAAGGTACTGTTACAAAATGAGTAGTGAACTGTATCGGATCGATTACGAGAATGTGAGCATGCCGGTTGATCATGCTGTGGATCAGTGAGGCCTACCTCTTTTTTTTGTACGTGTTTCCAAATGCGCATGTTTTTGTCTTGGCGTGTCCGGTTCGTCACTCCTGCACGGTAAGTTGCCCAGGACACAGTTTAAAAACTTTTAATCTTACTCCTCCATTGTCATTTTTGCTCCGCACATGCGTAACAAGTAGTAAGTTCACTAACCAAAAATACGGGGCTTTCAAAATGAGGTACAGTCTGCAGTCTCGTGCATCTCCATGGGAACAGCCCTTCGGCCCACTAAGACCACAGTAACTATTCAGTTACCTCAATTCAATTCTTCCCCCTTATCAGCAATGCCCCCAGATTATAACGCAGGTGAAAATTTAGAGTGGCCAGTCAACCTATCAGCATATACATCTTTGGTGTGTGTGAGGAAACTGGAACATACAGAAGAAATCCACATGATCACAGGGAAAGCAAGCAGACTCCACACAAACAGCAAATTGTACCTTGTCTCTGGTGATGTGAGGCAGCAGTTCTACTGGCTAAACCACTGTGCTATTGCAGCCATGCAATTCTACCAGTCAGTCATGCAGATCTTAGATTTACTGCTGCTTGTTTTTACCTTCTGCTTTGTAATAGGGATAATTTACATTTGGAAGGATCTGTAAATATCCAATTTTGGTGTTGGGCAGTTGATTCAAGTTAAAACTTGACCAGATGCCCTGTTCTGTCTGAGACATGAGACTGCAGATGCTGGAATCTGAAACAATGACTGCTGGAGGAATTATTTTACCATCTGATGCTGTTTGACTTGCTCAGTCCTCCAGCCAATTGTCACTTTGTTCTTATCATTTCTTCTCTTCAGCCTTCCTGCACGGAGTTGGTACTAAGATACGGGACCAGAAACCACTTGCCTTTTGCTATCAATTTGGAAATGTCCTTTATGTGCAGGGTTTTGATGTGAAACACTGATGATTCCTTTCCTCCCACAGGCGCTGTTTGACCCATTGAATTTTTCCAGCAGATTGTTTGTTGTCTTTTGCAGGTTAGCATGTTCCTCGCTTCTGCACTGTAGTATGCAGGCAAAGCTGTGCGGGAAAGCAATTGCTAGCACATCTAGCCTCTGTACTGCTGCTGAACTCGACGCCAAGTTGAGTGGCCATTTACATCCATTACTGCGCACCACTGCACATAGCAAAGCCCCATTTATTTAAATAGAGCTTACCTGAGTTGAAAAGATTAAGCTTTTTTTTTCCTTCCCCCCCCTTTGTTCTTCCTCCACTTTGTTTACCCGAATTATAAATTCAGAAGTTTTTAAAATTTTGTTTTATTAGACCTATTTCAATTGTTTTTAAGTGTCTCTTATGAGAGATCATTTAAAAGAATGGAATAGGCCAGTGACAATTCAAAAGACAATCAGATGGGCAGAAAGTGGAGCCTCATGATCCCTTTCCTCAGGCCTAGTTGGTCTTGGGATGACTCAGGTTGGCCCTGTCACAAGGCCTACAATCAGATTACACGTGTGGAGCAAAGAAATGTGAGTGCAGCCCTGGTGGTGTGTAAGCATGAGATGTGGACTGGATCAGGCATGATCCTGTCTGTTCCTTTGGGTGGTTGGTGATTGTACAATAGACAACAGTTCTGACGAAGCTCTTGGGAACCCATCACAGACCATCATACTTGCTGTGGCTGATATCACCTGGCACAAATCAAAGACCAATCCCAATCTCTTTGTACCAAATACAATGCTCACTGCACCAAATTGTCACCATAAATTCCTCTTCCCAACTTTGCGGCTCATTTTGTGAAGCAAACTGCTACAGTTTCCCTTGCCTCAGTTGCAGGGTACAGTGTAAAGATGAATTTCCCATTCATGTCACTCCCTAGTCTAACTTCTGAAGCTGAAAGATGGGAAAATCCTGTCATTAGTTTATTATTGTCCAATGTACCAAGAAACAACCAAAAGATTTGTTTTGTACACCATCCATACATATAATTTCAAAACACAAGTACATTAAGGTGTCCTGGTCAATAGCAATGCAGAATATAGTGTTTGAGTTGCAGAAAAAGTTAGACTAGATAGAACAGATAGACTATAAGGTGCAAGGACCATGACAAGTAGGCTGAGTTCATCTTGGCTTTGTATTCAATTCAGAGGAATGGCTTTTTGACAGCAACTCTTCCATGAAGACCACTTCTGACAAAACTCCTCTGGACTGTAGAGGGGTGTACTGGGATTCCAGTTGTTTCTGTGAGTTCAGAGTTAATAACAGTGTTTCTTCCAATTTTGAAGGAACGTCTGTTTAATGTATCTCTTGTCGGCTGCACTCGGTTTCTGTGGCCGACCACTGCGTTCTGGTCTTCAACCTTGCCCATTTCTTTGTGCTTCTTTAGAAGAACTTAAACAGCACACCTGCCTGCTGCAGAATTTCTGCTTGGAAGAGGCCTTGCTGGTGCAGGATGACGCCTTGTATCTTGTTGCTGTGCTCACTCTTGCCGTGGTGTAAGATTTGATGATCTAAAGCAGGGGTCCCCAATGGACTGGTTTAATATTGATAATATTCTTGCGGACCGGCTGACCGGGGAGTGGGGGGGGGGGTGTTGTTTATGTAGGATTAAACTCACCTCAGCAAGTCTTTTACAGTTCAGGTTGCCAACTTTCTCACTCCCAAATAAGGGACAAAAGTAGCAGTCAAATCCCGGGACACTTTACCCCAAAAAGACTACCATGACCATGAAGCCTTGCGCGAGCACCTGTGTGTGCATGCGTGACCTGCGCATGTGATGTATGCATGTGTGTACGTGCCGATTTTTTTCCCCCCAAATCGGTTTTGCCTTCATCTTCCCGACTATATTGTACATACATTACTTCTACTTTATATAGGCTGTGTATTTATCATATCATTCCTGCTTTTACTATATGTTAGGGTTATTTATTTTCGGTTTTATGTGTTATTTGGTATGATTTGTTAGGTTACTTTTTGGGTCTGGGAAGGCTCAAAAATTTTTCCCATATAAATTGAAGATAATTGCTACTTCACTTCACGCCATTTTGGCACGAAAGGTTTCATAGGAACGCTGTATCTTAGCGGGGGAAATACGGGACAAGGGCGGTCCGTCCCCTATAGGACAAACAAATTTAGCCCAATATATGGGATGTCCCGGCAAATACGGGACAGTTGGCAACACTATGTTCAAGTTCAACAGTGCGTGACAGGGAATGAGGAAAGGCGCAGCTGACTCATATCGTTTCCTTGTGGCCCGGTGGTTGGGGACCGCTGATTTAAAGGTTAAACTCTTGCATCACCCAAAACTTCACCTTTTAGTTTGGTTGTCCTTCATCCAGTTTGATTCCTTCTACACCCATTTCTGCTTACGGTTAATCAGTTTAGTTCATTCAACTCATTATGTCTTGATCATTAGCACCTGTTTGCATCTTTGTTTAATCATGTGCTCGGCTATATACCTACAAAGTAATCAAGTTTTTGTTTGAAACATAGTCTATTCCTTAATAAGCAACACACACAAGTGCTGGAGGAACTCGGCAGACCAGGCAATATCCATGGAAAAGAGCACAGTCGACGTTTTGGGCCGAGCCCTTTCAGCAGGACTTGTAGATGCTGTCTGACCTGCTGAGTTCCTCCAGCATTTTGTGTGTGTTGCTTGGATTTCCAGCATCTGCAGATTTTTCTCTTGTCTATTTCTTAATAAGATACTTTCTTTAATGAAATGTATGTTTGGAAATCTAAAATTTTCTACTGACACTGATGCAGAAGACCTAAGAAAAAAATCTAAAACAACATTTATATAAAAATCCGGGGTGCCTAAGACTTTTACACAGTACTTTAGGGCTGCACACCCTTAGGATTAGTGTATGCTATAATAGAAACCCAAGTTCGATTCCGCTACTATCTGTAAGGAGTTGGTACATAATTCCCATGACTGTGTGGATTTCCTCTGGGTGCTCTGGTAACCTCCCACATTCCAGTGAGTATCGGCTAGTGGGTCAGTTAGAGATGTGTGTGTAACTGGGCAGAGCAGACTCATTGGGTGGGAAGGTCCTGTTACTGTGCTTTGTCTTTTAATAAAAGGAAACGGTGAGAAAATACATCTACTTCTTTGTAGTGTTGCTTGCACTGATGTGTTGCTACTATTTTGTTTAGTTTTTGACAAAATTAAAATGATTAAGGTGAACGCTTGAGTGTTACTTTCCCTGTAAGTTGCCACCATCACCACTTCATCACATACCTTTCTCTGTCTTCTAATCGGACCATTATATGTTGAATACGTTTCTGAGTCAATTGACCCCCTCCACCCCATATGACCTGCAACACTTCTGCAGTCTTCTGTCTCTTGAGCATCCCTGAATTTACTTGTCCAAGCATAAGTGCCCGTACTTTCTGTAGCTGAGTTGTGAACTCTGAAATTCTCGTCCTGAACACTCCTTATGTGTTTCGGGACCATTTTATTTTTGATAAAGCACTTTGCATTAACAATGCCTCGTAAATGAAAGTCATTGATGAATGAAACTTATTAGAAGTGTTAATTGAAAAGTTTAAAATCTTTTGATATTCATAAGAGGAAAGAATAAATCTTTAATTTGTTTCGAAAATGTGGGTTGTGTGGACTTGCTTGCAGCTTTTCTTCGAGCACAAAGACAGGCCATGGATTCTCATCTTCAGTTGTTTAAATTGTGAGTTTAAATCAGAAATTAGTCTTTAATGCTCATATGGTCCATCAAAGGCAGAATGTTTTTTTTAGAAGGCTGAAGATCTGTCACCAATGTTTAAGAAGCTATATAGGAAGATCAGAGGTTTGGTAGGTCTCTAATCAGTGCGTTTTAAATCTTTTTGATGTCTTTGTGCTAGCTGTTGATTTGCTGAGGCTCTGTCTGGCTCCATGTTCATTAAAGCTACATGAGAACAATATTGGTCCTTCAGCACATCTGGAACTGTCCATCTCAGGCAGTTTAAATGCTAAAACCATCTGCATACTTAGACACGCACTATTCTTTGTTTCTCTCCAATCCTTCTGTTTCAGGTAATCGACACCTATTGGACTGATTGCAGGATGGAGATACTGAAAAACATGAACAAGCATTCTGGCAATTTTCCTTTTGTTCTCTCTTCCTTCAAAGTACATCCTAATTTTCATTATGGGATTCTGAATGATTGTACCATTTCATATTATACTTGAGCAACTATTGACACTTGGTCTGATAAAATTGTTTTAAACCTTTTAATTTCTTTCAGAATCGATATTTCAAATGACCATTACTGGGCCGATTAAATATAAAAAAAAGTAACTGAACTGCAGTAAATATATTAGTTAAAGATAAGTAGTGCAAAAACAGATTTTTAAAAAAAGTAGTGAGGTAGTGTTCATGGGTTCAATGTCCATTTAGAAATCGGATGGCAGAGGGGAAGAAGCTGTGTGTGAAAGAAACTAAGTGTGTGCCTTCAAGCTTCTCTTACCTGATGGTAACAATGAGAAGAGGGTATGTCCTTCCAGCGTCTGCAAAATCTCTAGTGTCTCTGTCTTTTTCCAGTTACTTGCCTTGCTGGAAATGTGAAAGTCAGTTCTGATAAAGGTTCTTAGATCTGAAACCTTAGCTATTTCTCTTTCCACAGGTTTTTCCAAAGCTCAGTTTTTATTTGTGTCCTAGAGCATTCATTTCCCGCTTCTGTATTCCTGCATTCACGGCTGTAATGGTTGCTCCCTATTTTATCTCCATGTGAGCAAGTAATAGCATTATTTTGTCTGGAGTGGGTGATCATATTTGATAGGGAGCTTTCACCTTTCTGAGATGCTTGGTGTGAGAAAGTAAACCTGACCCCATTCAGTCTTTGTGTAACCTGTGCTTATGGCCTATTTGTACTCTATTTCATAACGTCAGCCATTTGACATTCTCACAGTAAATCAGCCTGACCGCCTTGACATTTTCTCAGATCTGACCCTTAGACTTTGTTCATCTAGTTTTCTGGATTTGGAATGTGTTTATTGAGTAAGATGTCTAATTTGGGGTTCACCATACAGAAGATGCCGCTCCTGTAAAACTGTTGGTTGGGATTAGATAGGGTATTTTCATGGTTGCATTGAGAAACAGGGCTTTAATGTGGAAGAGTGTGCTCATTGTGAACTGTAGAAACTCTGGCTGGTTTTCTACCTAAAATGGTGTTTAGTCACCTGTGTTGACCTTTGCACAGTTCACTGTGTGGGCAGAGTTGCCTGATGATCTAAGTGCACAGTCACTTTTTCCAACCGCACCTCCCCTGATTTTTACGATGCAGAATCATGCATGATGTAACCATTGTTCCTGCACTTTGGTAGAGTGATTCAACTAATTCCACTTTCCTCTAGGTACACAAGTGAGTGAGCAACTGGCCAAGTTTACCTGTCCATCTCTCGTGTTTAGTTGCTCTGTAATCAGGAAGAAATTTCTATTGAACATCACAGCTTACTTCCGGTGGTAGATTTGGGCAGGTTGGACACAAGAGTTCATCCTGCGGGCCAGGGGCTGTTAGATGGCAGGGTGCAACCTGGCAATAGTTTAGATGGGTGTATGTATATGTAGAGAAATACATTTTATATATTTGAGTGGAGATGCATTCTGTATTAAGTTGGAGTTTTTAGCTAAGCACAGAAGAGTGTCGTGTATTCAATATTTCAGTAATTTGAGTAATATAGTAAATTGTTTAAGCATTCTCTGTTTACATAATTCATTACAGGTTAGTTAGATATAAGAAGTACATGAATGCCATATGTCATTATGCCACCACTGAAGTAAAACCAAAGTAGACACGTTTTCCAGGGCTCCCATGTTTTTCTATCGAATAGTTTTTGGAGTTACAAAATGTAACACCGTGAGGCATGCCTCAGTGTTATGGTTTGTCCACTGATGCTCCCATAATGTGGTTTGGGGTACTTTATTGGGTTAAGTAGACCATATGAAACACAGAATGTTATTGGTAATCACTTGTTCTGTAAATTAGCAACCCTTAGATTCTTGGAAAGATGAGCAAGGCTGTTCACCAATTCTGATGTGCCTTGGCAGAAGAATAAAACTAGTTTTAACTAAACTAAGAGGGTAGAGATGCACCATCAACATGCTATGAACTGATTCAGAAGTACTTCCTAAGCTCAGCCCATAGTGTTTGGCCTGGAATTTTCATTATGGCAAGTAAGATGTGGGAGATTGGCCTTCAATGACCGGCAATGGCTGATTCCTGAGGTAATATGAAAATGGATAATGAATTTGGTACCAGCTGTGTGTACCTGACTTTGTAATGTGGGATTGGACCATAAGATATAAGAGCAGAATTAGGCCAGATGGCCCATTGAGTCTGCTCCGCCATTCAATCATGGGCTGATCCAATTCTTCCAGTCATCCCCACTCCCCTGCTTTCACCCCATACCCTTTGATGCCCTGGCTAATCAAGAATCTATCAACCTCTGCCTTAAATATACCTAATGAGTTAGATTTCATCTGATCAAACCTCAGGTCTGCAGCCACAGCAGTAGAGAGTCTTGAGAAATGAGGTGGAGTCGGGTGGGGAAGAAAGCTGTGGAAATTGTTGTCCTGCTAACAAGCCTCATTCCATTGTGTAAAGGAAATTAGTGTTGAGTAAATATTCCTCTGGTTCTTGTCGAATGCAAGAGGGAGCATGAGCTATGCAATGATGACACTTTATTAACTTAACCTTTATTATGCTTGAGGCAACAGGAATTTATTGTTTAGAATAGTGACTGTTTGAACAAGTTGTGTGAAATTATTTATGACTTGTGCTGCAAGAAAATTTGCAGTGCAAGATTACTAACTGTGGAAACACTTATAAATCAAAATGACTGTGGATTTATCGTGCAGTTTCTGAATTTCACATCATTTGCCAACATCGTGTCTGTCTGTCGAATGAGATGTTAATCAGCTGTCCTACAAATGGGAGGAGATAACTCAAAATGCAAATAACTTCTGTCTGGTGTCCTGGCCAACATTCTCCCTATGGGTAACATTATCTGAATGTTGCCAGATGCTCTTTCTGGAAGCTTGCTGTCTATTTGTTGGGTACAATGCCGATCATACCTCAGAAAGTACTTCACTGGCAGAGTTGATGCACAAAGCAAGGCCTATATAGGAATGAGTTTGGATCCCATTCTCTTCTTATCAGTTTTACGGATGTTATAATCCCTTTTTATAACTAATCTATCCTGAAAAGAACGTAAGGCAGCCATGCCTTCCACAGCTATAATCAAAGGACAAATAGAAGTAAACATTTTACATGATTTTCAGATGGAAGCAAGTGGCTCATGTCATTTTTTTTTTCCCTTCTTCAGTATGAAACTTTCAAACAAGAGGAGGAAGCGAAGATCAAAGCTGAAGGGCAGAAAGTCAATCCCCGTGTGTACTTCATGAAACAGACCATCAGTAATGCCTGCGGGACTATTGGACTTATACATGCGCTGGCAAACAATCAGGATAAGTTGGAATTTGGTGAGTGTCTCTAAGCAACAGCTACATTTGGGCTCAAGAAGAGTGCAGGCCTTGTCTATTGTGGGCACGCACGTCTCATCGCTTTTCTCCATTTTGTGTGCGTTGTTAACACTGAACCTATGTATATTTGTGACTTATGCCACCTTTGATCAGGTGACGGAAGTGATGAGCCGGTCAGAGGATGCCCTAACCAGAGCTCTCACTCCACTGTAATTTGAAGAGATGCTTTTTAATTTGAAGTGACTTCTTTTTGGGCAGCATGTAGCTGGATGTCGGTTTTGGTGGTGTTGGTTGCCCCATTAATAGAGGATAGTAGTTGGCCCATGAAGGCTGGTTACTTACACCGATCACAAGAAGGTTGTCAATTGTGTGTGGAACTAGAATCCAGCAGGAATTCATAGTAGCTAGGGAAGATAACTGTGAAATGGTGGAAGAGAATTCACCCCTCCCCTCTGCCAGATAGTTTTGTTTACATGTGGAAGTCTTAAAATATAGTTAGTGAATGGGAGGGCGAGCAAGAGAGGATGTAAAGGTCTGACAGCAGACAATCTTTGCTCAAATTCTCCAGGTGTCTCCACAGTGGCTGTCATTGCAGTGTAATGACACTGAATTTTCTTACAGTAAATACAGATCACACATTGATCCTGACCAGGCGTGTCTAGTTGAATCACTGGGACAGTCGAGGACTTAGTCTCACTTTCTCAACAATCCTGTTACGGTCTTGAGTTCAGGTATTCTCCCTTTCTATGCTGAGTCACCAAAAATCAGAATGGAACTGAAAAGAAAGGGATAAGAATTTGGGTACAAATAAAACACCTATTTGTTTTGAAAGAAAAATGCAACAGGAGCGAAAATCAAACTAATCAGTCAACAAGTTACTGCTTTGTATTAAGCTGCAAGCTTCCAACAGGAGAAAGGTTGATTGCAATCATAACCTGTATTGCTCTAGTAGGCCCTTTGAATGTATCGAGACTCTTCAGTGAAGCATGAACAAACAAAAAATGATCCCACGATATGGGACAATGATTAAATACTTGGCCAATGAGATGGGTTTGAAGTATAAAGTCTTGAAGAATTAACAAGGGTGAGATGTAGAGAGATTTTTTGAAGGATATTTCAGAACTGGAGGACTTGAAAACTGAAGGCATTGGCACTAGTGGTAGAGTGGATATACTTACAAATAAAACCCTAATTAATGTGCTGCCAAATTATTTAGAAATCCTGATCATTTGGAATCTGGCTTACCTGGTGATATTTTGCAATGTCCGTTCACTGGGTCCTGCACTAACTTGTAAAGTTGACTAAAATGTTACTATTTAACTTTTTTTTTAAAGGAATTAAAAGGGGCATGGAAACATTTCCAATAGTCCAAAAAATCTGTAGATAAATTATGCCGGACTAATAGATTTTGTGTGCAGTTTACAGGAGAATGGTTATCAATGACAAACTGAGGAAAGCTGAGTATTTGCTCAAGAGTACATAAATGATAGGCAGAGACCAGGATTTATACCGGGGCTTTGCACCAAACCGACATCATGCATTTAATATCTAATATCTTGGCATCAATTTTTCTTTTATGGTGCTCCATTGAAGTGTGGGTTTATTTCATACCTTCCGTTGCAGCCACTGTGTTGCATGTCACACAATTAACAGCAGCAGTGACAGAAAATTATTGTGAATGTTAAAGATCTGAGAAATTGTTCTTGCAAATTCTCTGCATCTGGTATGGTTCATTTGTTGGCTTTTTTGTGTGTGTGGTTGGGTTTCTTTTAATGACTAAAATGGCTTTCCTCTCCAACCTCACTTATTTCCACATGAAGACAAATTCTCTACTGTAATGATGGGACTTGATCCAAGGGAGTTGCTAAAGTTTGTTACTGGAATTAAGCACTTTTTAAATTCGAAAGCAGCTGGAATCTGGGTTGCAAGATTTTAAATACTGTAGAAAATTCTGGAAGTACACAGAGGCCAGGCAGCATCAGTGGACTAAGGGTGATGTACGACTTATTTCTGCCCTCTGACATCACTCATCAAGCCCTGCAACCTGAGTGAAATTGAGGTTGGGCCATAAATGTTGACCTTACTGCCAAGGTGCACCTAGTTATTCCACCTTTCCCTTGATTATTGTATTCTCAGTTCGTTATCCTCCAGCTTGCAGGTAGTGATCCACAGGACACAGTAGACTCTGATTGGATTTGGCTGATTTGACAACAGAGTGGGGATTTCTAACCTTTTTTTATGCCATAGGCCCTACCATTAACTGAGGGGCCCATGGTCCCCAGGTTGGGAAACCCCTGCCGTAGAGTCATACAGGCCCAGCCCAACTCTTCTATGCCAACCAAGATTACCATCTAATCTAGGAACACACATCAAAGTTGCTGGTGAATGCAGCAGGCCAGGCAGCATCTCTAGGAAGAGGTACAGTCGACGTTTCAGGCCTCTTACTAATTTTTAAATCTCTTACTAACTCTTCCTTCAGTTAGTCCTGACGAAGGGTCTCGGCCTGAAACGTCGACTGTACCTCTTTCCTAGAGATGCTGCCTGGCCTGCTGCGTTCACCAGCAACTTTGATGTGTGTTGCTTGAATTTTCAGCATCTGCAGAATTCCTGTTGTTTACCATCTAATCTAGTCCCATTTGGCCTATATTGCTTGAAACCTTTCCTTTCCGTGTATCTATTCAAGTGGCTTTGTAAATATTATGTACCTGTCTCAACCTCTTCCTCTGGCAACTCGTTCCATATACTATACTGATCACCCTCTGGGTGATAATTTTTTTTAGTAATTACTTCCCATTAAACTTCTCTCATCTCATCCTTCAACCTATAACCTCTAGTTCTTGATTCCACAGCCCAGGGTAAAAGTCTGTGTGCAATCACCACATATGTACCCCTCACAATTTTACACACCTTCATAAGATCACCCCCTTATTCTCCTGCACTCCAAGAATAAAGTCCCAAGCTCCTCAGCCTCTTGAAGCTAGTTTCCAAATGATTTTATTGTTTGATATCGGTACGGTGATTCTTGCTTTGTGTTTTCATCATACCATGGCATAGCCCCTTTCTCTCGCTGAAAACTCCTCCTTTTAATTTGCCTTTAATCCATTACTTAAACTCTGATCATCCGTCTCTCTTAGGACTTGCGTAGTGCCAGATGAGCTGTTTCCCAGACTATTAGATATTAGGCAATATACTTATTTCACTTTTTTTAAAAAACATATTACATAGTGAACTTAATGTTTTTAAATGGAGCAAGAAATATGCAAGCAGCTACTTACAGTACTGTAGTAATTTTATATATTGCACTGTACTGCTGGAACAAAAAAACACCAATTTCATGATGTGTGAGTGATGATAAACCTGATTCTAATATGGGTTTCTATTGTGGACTGAGGAGAGGGGAAGGTGTGGAAATCGCCAGAGAGGCATTCTGTAATGATCAATTAACCTATTGTTTGAAGTCAGAAGACCTTGCCTGGTGTCTAAGGGCTGGGTGTGTCGACACCCTTGTCAGCCCCTAGCCTGGCACTCCTCCTCTGCCACTTGTCCCACACTCCCCTACGGCCATTCCCAACATCCTTTTCTGCCAGCAGATTTACAGCCTTGCTCTCTGCTCCGTGTTGACATATACAGTACTGTGCAAAAGTCTTAGGCTATACACATATTCCTGAGACTTTTGCACAGTACTGTTGATGTGTGGTGCAGAGTATATTGACTGGTTGCATCTTGGGCTGGTATGGAAACACCAGTGTGGAAAAGCCTACAAAAGTAGTGGTACAGTCCAGTTCATAGGGAACACCCCCCCCCCCCACCTTCCCCTTTGAGAATATCCATGTGGAGCGCTGTCACAGGAAAGCAGCGTCAATCATCAAGGACCCCCATCAGGAAGGGGGAGCAGGAACCTCAGGATCAACACTCCCAAGTTCAGGAATACTTATTACCCTTCATCCATCAGGCTCTTGAATCCAGAGGGGATAACTTCGCTCAGCTTCACTCGCCCCCTCACTGAACTCCCACTGAAATGGACTCACTTTCATGGACTCTTCTCAAGTTCTCAATATTTGTTAGAACATAGAACATAGAATAGTACAGCACAGTACAGGTCCTTCAACCCACAATGTTGTGCCAACCCTCAAACACTGCCTCCCATATAAGCCCCCACCTTAAGTTCCTCCATATACCTGTCTAGTAGTCTCTTAAACTTCACTAGTGTATCTGCCTCCACCACTGACTCAGGCAGTGCATTCCACACACCAACCACTCTCTGAGTAAAAAACCTTCCTCTAATAAGCCCCTTGAACTTCCCACCCTTTATCTTAAAACCATGTCCTCTTGTATTGAGCAGTGGTGCCCTGGGGAAGAGGCGCTGGCTATCTATCTATTCCTCTTAATATCTTGTATACCTCTATCATGTCTCCTCTCATCCGCCTTCTCTCCAAAGAGTAAAGCCCTAGCTCCCTAATCACTGATCATAATGCATACTCTCTAAACCAGGCAGCATCCTGGTAAATCTCCTCTGTACCCTTTCCAATGCTTCCACATCCTTCCTATAGTGAGGCAACCAGAACTGGACACAGTACTCCAAGTGTGGCCTAACCAGAGTTTTATAGAGCTGAATCATTACCTCGCAACTCTTAAACTCTATCCCTCGACTTATGAAAGCTTTCCCCATGAGCTTTCTTAACTACCCTATCCACCTGTGAGGCAACTTTCAGGGATCTGTGGACATGTACCCCAGATCCCTCTGCTCCTCCACACTACCAAGTATCCTGCAATTTACTTTGTACTCTGCCTTGGAATTTGTCCTTCCAAAGTGTACCACCTCACACTTCTCCAGGTTGAACTCCATCTGCCACTTCTCAGGCCACTTCTGCATCCTATCAATGTCTCTCTGCAATCTTTGACAATCCTCTACACTATCTACAACACCACCAACCTTTGTGTCGTCTGCAAACTTGCCAACCCACCCTTCTACCCCCACATCCAGGTCGTTAATAAAAATCACGAAGTAGAGGTCCCAGAACCGATCCTTGTGGGACACCACTAGTCACAACCCTCCAATTTGAATGTATTTCCTCCACCATGACCCTCTGCCTTCTGCAGGCAAGCCAATTCTGAATCCACCTGGCCAAACTTCCCTGGATCCCATGCCTTCTGACTTTCTGAATAAGCCTACTGTGTGGAACCTTGTCAAATGCCTTACTAAAATCCATATAGATCACATCCACTGCACTACTCTCATCTATATGCCTGGTCACCACCTCAAAGAACTCTATCAGGCTTGTTAGACATGATCTGCCCTTCACAAAGCCATGCTGACTGTCCCTGATCAGACCATGATTCTCTAAATGCCCATAGATCCTATCTCTAAGAATCTTTTCCAACAGCTTTCCCAGCACAGAGGTAAGGCTCACTGGTCTATAATTACCCGGACTATTCCTACTACCTTTTTTGAACAAGGGGACATTTGCCTCCTTCCAATGCTCCAGTACCATTCCCGTGGACAACAAGGACATAAAGATCCTAGCCAGAGGCTCAGCAATCTCTTCTCTCACCTCGTGGAGCAGCCTGGGGAATATTCCGTCAGGCCCCGGGGACTTATCCGCCCTAATGTATTTTAACAACTCCAACACCTTCTCTCCCTTAATATCAACATGCTCCAGAACATCAACCTCACTCATATTGTCCTCACCGTGATCAACTTCCCTCTCATTGGTGAATACCGAAGAGAAGTATTCATTGAGGACCTCGCTCACTTCCACAGCCTCCCTCATCTTCCCACCTTTATCTCTAATTGGTCCTACCTTCACTCCTGTCATCCTTTTTTTCTTCACATAATTGAAGAATACCTTGGGGTTTTCCTTTACCCTACTCACCAAGGCCTTCTCATGCCTCCTTCTTGCTCTTCTCAATCCCTTCTTAAGCTCCTTTCTTGCTACCCTATATTCCTTAATAGACCCATTTGATCCTTGCTTCTTAAACCTCATGTATGCTGCCTTCTTCCACCTGACTAGATTTTCCACCTCACTTGTCACCCATGGTTCCTTCACCCTACCATTCTTTATCTTCCTCACCGGGAAAAATTTACCCCTAACATCCCGCAAGAGATCTCTAAACATCGACCACATGTCCATAGTACATTTCCCTGCAAAAACATCATCCCAATTCACACCCGCAAGTTCCAGCCTTATAGCCTCGTAATTTGCCCTTCCCCAGTTAAAAAATTTTCCTGTCCCCTCTGATTCTGTCCTTTTCCATGATAATGCTAAAGGCCAGGGAACAGTGGTCACTGTCTCCCAGGTGCTCACCCACTGAGAGATCTGTGACCTGACCTGGTTCGTTATCTAATACTAGATCTAGTATGGCATTCCCCCTGGTCAGCCTGTCAACATACTGTGACAGGAATCCATCCTGGACACACATAACAAACTCTGCCCCATCTAAACCATTGGAAATAATCAGGTGCCAATCAATATTAGGGAAGTTAAAGTCACCCATGATAACAACCCTGTTATTCTTTCGCACCTTTCCAAAACCTGCCTCCCAATCTGTTCCTCGGTATCTGCTGCTACCCGGGGGCCTATAGAATACTGCCAATAGAGTAACTGCTCCCTTCCTGTTCCTGACTTCCACCCATACTGACTCAAAAGAGGATCCTGCTGCATTACCCACCCTTCCTGTAGCTGTAATAGTATCCCTGACCAGTAATGCCACCCCTCCTCCCCTCCCCCTCCCCCCCACCTCTATCCCTTTTAAACCACTGAAATCCAGGAATATTGAGAATCCATTCCTGCCCTGGTGCCAGCCAAGTCTCTGTAATGGCCACTACATCATAATTCCATGTATGTATCCAAGCTCTCAGTTCATCACCTTTGTTCCGGATCCTTCTTGCATTGAAGTACACGCACTTTAGCCCTTTTACCTTACTACCTTTGCACCCTTTATTCTGCTTATTGTTTGTTTATTTTTTTAATTTTCTTTCTGTAGTAACACATTGGTTGTTTGTCCTTATTTTATATGTGCATTGAATTTATTGTGTTTCTTTGTATGTACTATGAATGCATGCCTGTAAGGAAATGAATCTCAGGTTAGAATATGATGACATATCTGTACATTGATAATTTATTTTGAACCTTGATCATCCGTGCAGGCTGTGTTCTCTGTACACTTGCTAAATTGTGCAGAAGAGAATGGGATAAACAAGCACAGAAGCTTAAACTTGCTTGAAGTCCATTCAGCCCAGTGGTGCTGTGCTACCTCTTGGCTAGATCAATCTTAAAACTAAATACTTCTCATGGTGAAGCACTTTGAAATATTTATCCTTTTAAAAGACACAGGAACCTCTGCCTCAGTTATTCCATGGTGAGGTCTATATGTAACAACTGTTACCTCTTGGCTCTACCTCTGGTTGAATTGCTAACTTCCATTCACTGACTCCTAACCAAACGAATGTCCTATCTTTGGCCTCTGACAACTGGCTTCATCCGAGTCATGCTAAGCTGCTTTGCTTTGATGTCCATTCATTAACCAGGCAGCCAAAACCACAACGCAGTCCTCAAATTGTTGCTCAACCATTTTCTTGAATTCTGTCCTTGTTCAGCAGATGGAATTTGTTACCACCTGTTCAATACTCCTATACATGACCTTTCATAACATATTTGTTGTAGTTATCATGTAATGATGCATATTGTAATCTCTATTTACTACACATTGTTTTATTACAAGTTCTGGAGATACTGTAGGGTTTATTGCACTCTTAAAATGGATATAATTTCATTGCAGTGTATAGGGGAAAGTTTTTAACTCTGCATTGCACGATATGAGATGCTGTGGGGTTCTTTGACTTCACTGCTTACAAAGAGGTTAAGGGTTATATAATTGGGTGAGTTATAGCAAATTAATTACAATATGTGGAAATGATTTGGTGTATATGGGTTCTTAAACCTCATGAGCCAATGACCTGTCACCCACTGAGAGTCGGTGAGCAGAACTACACCCCAAGCTGAGCTAGTATCCGTGAGACGTGGTGTGCGTCGGACCATCCCTCCTTGGCAGAGTCTGTCTGTACATCTGTCTCCAGCTCTGGTTACGTGGGATTTCACAGGTCCAGTGAATCCAGTGTGGTCTCCATGTTCAGCTCCTCTCGGGTTGTTCCAGGGTCACAGAGAGGCTGTATTAGGTTTGTTGTTCAGTCGTTATGCCGAATCCGACACTTCGTGGCCTCACGGGCTCCTGCACACCAAGCCTTCTTGTTGGAAGCTGCCTCTCTAAGATTCCCCAAGCTCATACACATTGTCTGAGTAATATTATCTATCCTTCATAGCCTCTGTCATCCTCTACTTCTTTTACCTTCTGTTTTACCTAAAATCAAGGTCTTCTCCAAGGAATCCTGTCTTCTCAAGATGAGGCCAAAATATTTCAGCTTTTGTCTCAAAATCAAGCCTCCTAGTGAGCAGCCCGGCTATATTTCTTCAAGTATTGACTTGTTGTATCTTCTTGCTGTCCAACGAACCCTTAACACTTCGCTTCAGCATCCAACTTCAAAGGCATCGATTCTTTTGTATTCAGGCTTACTAATAGTCCAGCTCTCACAGCCATACATCACAACTGGAGATACCATGGACTTGATCGTACGCATCCTCGTAGACAATGTTACGTCTCTGCTGTTCAGTATTTCATCTAAATTTGCCATTGCTGCCCTCCCCAGAAGTAAATGCCATTTAATTTTGTGGCTGTAGTTACCATCTATAGAAATCTTTGAACCAAGGAAGACAAAATTCATCATTGTTTCTAGTTCCTTTCCATTTATTACCAAGGAGTTAATAGGGCTGGTTGACATAATCTTGGTTTTCTTAATGCTGAGCAGCAAGCCAGCTCTTGCACTTTCTTCTTCCACTTTGATTAGAAGCTTCTTCAGATCCTTCTTACTTTCAGCCATTAAGAGTAGTATCACCTGCCTATCTGAGGTTGTTAATATTTTGTCCGGCAATTTTGATTCCAACATTTGAGTCCTCTACACCAGCATTCCTCATGATGTGTTCCACATATAGATTAAATAAGTAGGATGACAGTATGCAGCCTTGTCGTACTCCTTTCCCAATCTTGAACCAGTGTTCAGTTCTAGCTGTTGCTTCTGGATTGTCGTACTATAAGTTTCTCATAAGGTAGATGAGATGTCCAGGTATCCCCATTTCTTTAAGAATTTGCCATAGTTTATTATGGTCCACATTGTCGAAGGCTTTAGCGTAGTCAATAAGACATAGATAAATACTTTTCTAGAATTCCGTCGATTTCTCCATTATCCAGCGTAGGTCAGCAAATTGGTCTCTAGTGCTTCTGCCTCTTCTAAAACCAGCTTATACATCTGGCAGTTCTCGTTCCACATATTGCTGGAGTCTTGCTTTCATGATCTTTGGTATTACCTTGCTAGCGTGTGAAATTGTTTGGTAATTTGAACATTCCTTTACATTTCCATTCTTGGGAATTGGGATATAAACTGATCTTTTCCAGTCTAATGACCACTGTTGGGTTTTCCAGATCTGCTGGCAAATTGCGTGCAACACTGTTACAGCATTACCTTTTTAAAGCTTTAAACAATTCAACAGGTATCAGTCCCTTAAACCACAGCAGCGCTGAGGAAGGAGTAAATTTCAAAGTAAATGTATTGTCAAAGTTCGTGTATGTCACCATATACGACCCTGAGATTCCTTTTCTTGCAAGTAATCACAGTAAATACAAAGACACAATCAAACGAATCTACAGAAGACCATATCCAGCAGGGCGGACAACAACCAATGTGCAAAAAAAAAAATGCAAATACAAACAGAAAGAGGGGGAGAAAAGAGGAAATAATAATAGTAAATAAATAAGCTGTAAATACCGAGAACATGAAATGAAGAATCCTTGAAATTGAGTCTAGTCAAGTGATGTGGCACATGAAGTTGAGTGAAGTTATCCTCTCTGGTTCAAGAGTCTGATGGTTGAGGGGTAATAACCGTTCTTAAACGTGATGGTATGGGTTCAGAGGCTCTTGAACCACCTTCCTGATGGCAGCAGCGAGAAGAGAGCACGGCCTGGGTGGTGGGGGTCCTTGATGGATGCTGCTTTCCTGTGACAACCCCCCTTGTAGATGTGCTCAAAAGTGGGAGGTCTTTACCCTTGATGTACTAGACTGTATCCACTACGTTTTGTTGGCTTTTCCATACAAGGACATTGCTGTTTCCATACTAGGTCGTGATGCAAACAGTCAGTATCTTCTCCACTACACACCTATAGAAGTTTGTCAGAGTTTTAGATGACGTGCCGAGACTTGGCACAGTTCTAAGAAAATAAAGGTGCTGCCGTGCTTTCTTTGTAATGTCACTTGCATGCTGGACGCAAGACAGATCTTCTGAAATGGTAACACCAAGGAAATTAAAGTTGCTGACCCTCTCCACCTCTGATTCCCCAATGACAGCTGGCTCATGAACTCCAGTTTCATCCTCCTGTAGTCAATAATCACTTCCTTGGTCTTGCTGACATTGAGTGAGAGGTGGTTGCAGCAACACTCCGCCAGGTTTTCAGTCTCCCTCCTTGATGCTGATTCATCACCACCTTTGATTCGGTGAATGACAGTGGTGTCTTCTGCAAATTTAAATATGGCATTGGAGCTGTGCCTAGCCTCTCTAAGTATAAGTATAAAGTGAGTAGAGCAGGGGGCTAAGCACACAGCCTTGTGGTGCACCTGTGCTGTGGAAACTATTGAGGAGATGTTGCAAATCCGAATTGATTGGGTTCTGCAACTGAGGAGATCGAGGATCCAGTTGCACAAGGAGGTATTGAGGCCTAAGATTTGAAGCTTATTGATTAGTTTTGAGGGGATGAACGCATTGAGTGCTGAGCTGCCCAGGTGTAAAATGAAATGGCATCTACTATTGACCCATTGTGATGGTAGGTAAATTGGAGTGGATGCAAGTCGCTTCTCAGGCAGGAGTTGATATGTTTCATCACCAAGCTCTCAAAGCACTTCTCAGTAGATGTAAGTGCTCCTGGATGATAGTCACTGAGGCAAGCTACCACATTCTTCTTAAGTACCAGTATAATTGAAGCCTGCTTGAAGCAGATAGATACTTCAGACTCCTGAACGTGAGAGCTTAAAGATTATCAGTGAACATTCTAGCCAGTTGATCAGCACAGATCTTTTCTACTCAGCCAGATACCCTGCCTGTTTTCAATGCTTTCCATGGGTTCACCCTCCAGAAGGCAAGTTAGCATGTCGGCCTCAGACTGAAATCACAAGGTCATCAGGGGCTATGGGTGTTCGTGAAGGTGCCTCTATGTTTTGATGGTCAGAATGAGCATAAAGGCCATTGAGCTCATCTGGGAGTGATGTCCTTTTGTCATGAATGTCAAGGGATTTAGGGCAGAAAAAATCACTCCCAGCACTGGGGATTTTGTGTACAAACTTCCTCTGTGACATGACAAAGGTGATTGAATGTGGACAATAGGGCTGAGTGCTGGGGCAAGCTTCTCAAATTGTGCCTGTGTCATGCAAAATAAACCCATCTTTGAAGAAGAGACGTTTCAGAGTTAGGTTAATGTTGGCTTTGCTTGTAATGCTGGTGCTCAGGGTGACCCCAAGACCTGCAATACGTGGAGGTTGCATATGAGTGTCAATCCATTCATTCCCTTGGCTTCATTTTGTCTTTAGTGTTAGTTCACCCTCAATCAGTGACAGAGTTTAGGTGATAACTGCTAATCTAGTAGCTTGGACCAGATAAGGAGAATTCCTGACTGCTACAGCTGGTCTTCAGAAATTGGCCAGCTTCGAGCACGTGCTCGGCATACCTAAATTTGTTTTTTTCACATTGGATGTTTGATATTTTCTTCAACAGGTTCCACAGGTTCTGTGGCTGTCTGCAGGAGGACAAATCTCAAGTTGTACTCCGTATACACACTTTTTGATCATAAATGTATTTTGAATCTTTAAAGGGTACCTGTTGGCTGGTTTTTTTTGCAATCTTTATAACAGCGTCGAAGAAGCTGCTTACATAGGTTTAGTCGAGGATTAAATATTTTAACACAGCTTCAATTTTTAAAATCTGATGTACAAGATCTCATTCCAGTATAAATTATGTTACATTAAAGTGAAAGTAATGTGTGCTGAAAATTGGATTTGGAAAATAACAACTAAGCACACTAATGATGAAGGCAAAGGAATCACTGACAGTAACCTCAGGACTTCATTATTTAGATGCGCTTCTACATTCTGCACAAGTAACTTTCAGTTCTATGGGGTAATGATGGTGGAAAGCTGGCAGTTCTCCCTTTATTATTTCAGCAAAGACTTGGTTGTACACTCATTCTTTTCCACAGTGATGCCATTAGTAATGTAGTAATTTGTGTTTTGATTTTCCAGAAAGCGGTTCAGTTATGAAAAAATTTTTGGAAGATTCAGCCAGCTTAACTCCTGAAGAAAAAGCACAATACCTAGAAAAAGACGAGGTGACCTTTTTGTTTCAGGCTTTATGACATTATGTACTGATCTATTAAGAAAGTTCTTAATTGACCATTACCCTTGCATCACTGAACAGTGTCCTCAATAAATAAGGGCTTTTTTTCCTAATGTTCTCACTTGTTCTCAAATCTCTCTCCATGTTCCTATAACTTCCTGTCACATGACAGCCATCAGGAACTTGTTGCCCTTTCAGTTCCTGCCTCCCTGATCATCTCCAGATATAATTACTCCTAGTGATGGCTTTGCATGAGCTATGGCAAGTGTCACCTAATAAACTTGTCCGCATCTTTTCTCCTTCAAAGCATTCACTAAAAGCTTGCTTTGTGTTCTACATTAGAGGGTGTGTTGAATTTGGTTTGATTGTGCTTCACTGAGGGTTCTTCCATTATATTTAAAGGCAAAATCTAAGCACTTATTTTTGTAAAGGCGATATACTTTTAAAATAGTTGTCACCAACAAATGAACTACAACATATAATATGAAAGGATCACCAAGCATTTTAGTGAGACTGAGAGCGAAATGGCAAATTTGTTTGTGAATTTGTTTATTTTTCATTTATTGAAATACAGTGCGGAATTGGTCCTTTGTGCCTCACCGGCCAGCAATCCGCCAATTTAATCCCGAACTAATCACGAGACAATTTGCAATGACCAATTAACCTATCAGCTGGTATGTCTTTGAGCCACATTGCCCAGCAATCCACCAACTTAATCCCAAACTAATCGCGGGACAATTTACAATGACCAATTAACCTATCAGCCAGTATGTCATTGGACTGTGGGAGGAAACCGGAGCACCCAGAGGAAACTCACAAAGTCACAGTGAGAACCTACAAACTCGATACAGACCGCGGTAGGCTTTGAACCCAGGTTACCTGCACTGTAAAGCTTTGTGTTGGTCACTACACCACCATGCTGTGCAGTAGGGTGAGAGGTAAACTTAAAGTGCTTAATAATTCTTGTCTCCTTTACAGAGCATTCGTGTTACACATGAGTACAGTGCACAGGAAGGGCAAACTGAGGTACGTTTATTTAGTTCACTGTTGGTCTGCTCAGTGTGTATTCACAGGTTTGTGTAAAATCCCTGTGATGTCACTTCATGCAAGAATAACATTTTAAGCAAGCAAGTGCCAGTGTTTGTGGGAGTTCACTTTGTGTGCAGAGGATATTTAAAGGATTTCTTTCAAGTTAAATATTACTGAACTTCAAAAGCTGCCAATAAAGCCTCCTGGATTTCTGCTGCATTGTTCTAAAAGGCTGATGGTCATTTATTAACAGTGATTGTGCACATGCATATGATTTCACTTCCCATTACTGAGATCCAAGCACTTAAATCTATGTTCCTATTCAGGTGTATTGTTGGATGAGTAGTCTACTGTCTGACTTGCTGTCTTTGAGATGAGATCTTAAAATTGGCCTTGAGGGGTAATGTGAGTGGGGTGAGATTGAATGAAAGGGCTAGTGGAGCTTTAGTTACACTGACGCTTACAAAAGGAGCATTTCTGAGATTGTAAAGGTTTAAGTTGTTCAGTGGGTAATTACACATTGGTGCATGAAAACAGAAATTGATATAATTAAGAAAATATTTATGATAGAGAGGATCTTGGTTGTGCCTGTTGGAATTGCTCGTGACACCACCCAAAGTATTTACTGAAGGCACCACATCTCTGACCCATTAAAGTGGGTGAGGAAATTTTCTTTCAATAAATTGCCCTTATGAGTGCCAGCAGAATAGAAGAAACCAGATTGTGTGTGCATATAGGGAGATGAGTGTGTTTAATTTTAAAAGATCTATAGCAATTAACAGTTGAGGCCATCAGCATTGGTTGACTGTATCACTGGATTGCAAAACAAGCTCCATCTGTTTGTGCTCAATTGCCCAAGGCAGCAGTAGACGTTTTCCGAAGCATCTCCGAGTTGGAAATTTTCTTTTGCAGTTTTTCTCACAAAGTAGCTTTCAGTCTGGCTCATAGGAGAACATGAGTGGTATCATGAAAATTCCTGGCCCCAAGCTCAAGTGATCCAAAGAGCCATTGTTTTTCCTCAAAAGTGTTGTAGGGTTCAGAACATAGAACATTGTGTGGTAACAGACCTTTTGATTCTCAATATTGTGCCAACATTTTAACCGATTCTAAGATCAATCTAACCCTTCGCTCCTACATACCCTCTATTTTTCTATCAAACATATACCTACCGAAAAATTTCTTAAATGTCGGTACTGTATTTGCCTCTCCCACCACCCCTGGCAGGGCTTTTCACTCTCTGTGTTTTAAAAAAAAATAATAATAATAAACAAACAAATAAGTCATTCCTACTATACTTTCCTCCAATCACCTTAAAATTATGCCCCCTTGTATTAGCCATTTTTGCCCTTGGAAAAGTCTCTTGCTATCCACTCAATCTATGCCTCTTGTCTTATACACTGTTGTCTCGTCACTCCTCATCCTCCTTTACTGGGAGGTTTCATTTTGGAATTCCGGAAATGTAGAGAGGAGGATGGGTTTGGGTGTGGTGTGCGCACCCATGGGTTCCACCACCCCTGGGATGGGAAAAGGCACTAGTGGATAGGAACACACACACAGCATGCTGGAGGAACTCAGCAGGCCAGGCAGCATCTATGGAAAAGGTATAGTCAACATTTCGGGCTGAACCACTTCATCAGGACTGAAGGGAAGAAAAAGATGAGGAGTCAGGGTTAGAAGGTGTGGGCAGGAGAGGAGAAACACAAGGTGATGAGTGAAACTGGGTGGGGGAGGGCTGAAGGAAAGAGCTGGGAAGTTGATTGGAAGAGATACAGGGCTGGAGAAGGGGGAGTCTGATAGATGACAGAAGATTATGGAAGGAAGAAAAGGAGGAGGAAAAGAAAGAGGGAGGTGATGGGCAGATAAGGTGAGAGGGGGAAATGGGAATGGTAAAGAAAGGGGGAGGCATTACTGGAAGTTTGAGAAAACGCTGTTCATGTCATCTGGTGGATAGTAACTACTACTTCCGTAGTAGTTGTATGACTTGTTTCTATACAAGTCAGGGTAAAACTAGTGAGTGAGAAGAAGGGCTTGTATATGTACAGTGCCACTTTTGACCTCCAATTCCCCCCCCCCCCAAACACTGGACCGTTACCAAATCAGTAAAGCTTGATGCATTTGCAAATGTGCCCAACTTGCATTCCTCAAGACCCTATATTTTCTTTATTATCCTACCCACGTTCATGTTCTTTTTCAAACTTGGATATTTGAAGGCAAGTGGTATCTGGTGTTCATATCTAGAAGTGTCTAATGTGATTAATCAGGTGACTTTCCCATTCATGATGAGGCCTAGTCTGCCTGTGGCTGTGGATGAAGCCTTGATGGCAATTTCTGTCTTCCATCTTATTGCCACTCCTGGGCTCTAGGCTCAGTGTTCTTGTCTCTGAGCAGCAGCAAATGAAATGTTTGGCCAGCTTTGTGTGTTTCAGAATGTGTGTTTGTTACCTGTTCTTGCTTTTAACTTGTTGATTGGAGAGTAAAGCCACTCCCCATTCATTCAGGCAACAATGTATATTATATATGTATATGAATGCTTCTTGCTAAATTGGGAAGGTTTCTTCATAGAGTTAACCTAAACACAAGCGATTCTGCATATGCTGGAAACCTTGATCAACACACACAAAATCCTTGAGAAACTCAGCAAGTCAAGCAGCATCTATGCGGTGCTTTGTAATTCTTCTGGCTTCTGCCCCCTTCCTTCCCAGTGCTGATGAGGGGCCTAGGGCCAAAATCTCGACTATTTATTCCCCTCCACAGATGCTGCCTGACGTGCTGAGTTATTTAGAGATGCATCACAGTAACGGGCCCTTCTGACTCGAACACAAACAAGAAAAAACCTGCAGG
This sequence comes from Mobula hypostoma, assembly GCF_963921235.1. NCBI lineage: Eukaryota > Metazoa > Chordata > Chondrichthyes > Myliobatiformes > Myliobatidae > Mobula > Mobula hypostoma. The sequence goes on from NC_086101.1 coordinate 48,844,652, forward strand.
TACTGGAAATCCAAGAATGCACACAAAATGCTGGGGGATCTCAGCAGAGCAGGCAGCATCTATGGGGGAAAAAGTACAGTTGACATTTCAGACCGAGACCCTTCAGCAGGACTCTGAGCCTGCGCCGCCCAAATGTACCCATGTGACCAATTACCGTACCAAACCTTGTGTCCTTAGAATGTAGGAGAGAACCAGATCACCTGGAGGAAACGCATACAATCTCTCAGCAGACAGCGGTAGAATGAAACCTGAGTCGTGAATAGCGTTGCCCTAACCGCTATGCTGTTATGCCGCCCCTCCAGCATTTTGAGTATGTTGCATAAAACATAGAAAACTTACAGCACAGTACAGGCCCTTCGGCCCACAAAGCTGTTCCGAACATGTCCTTACCTGAGAAATTACTTAGGGTTACCCATAGCCCTCTATTTTTCTGAGCTCCTTGTACTTGTCCAGGAGTCTCTTAAAAGACCCTATCGTATCCGCCTCCACCACCTTTGCCGGCAGCCCATTCCATGCTTTCACCACTCTCTGCGTTTATATAAAAACAAACAACAACAACACAAACAACTTACCCTACATCTCCTCTGTACCTACTTTCAAGCACCTTAAAGCTGTGCCCTCTCGTGCTAGCCATTTCAGCCCTCGGAAAAAGCATCTGACATGATCAATGCCGCACATAATCTTATACACCTCTGTCAGGTCACGTCTCATCCTCAGTCGCTCCAAGGAAGAAAGGCCGAGTTCACTTAACCTATTCTCATAAGGCATGCTTCCCAATCCAGGCAACATCCTTGTAATGTCCTCTGCACCCTTTCTATGGTTTCCACATCCTTCCTATAGTGAGGTGACCAGAACTGAGCATAGTACTCCAAGTGGGGTCTGACCAGGGTCCCATACAGCTGCAACATTACCTCTCGGCTCCTAAACTCAATCCCACGATTGATGAAGACCAATACACCGTATGCTTTTTAACCACAGAGTCAACCTGCGCGGCTGCTTTGAGCGTCCTATGGACTCGGACCCCAAGATCCCTCTGTTCCTCCACACTGCCAGTAGTCTTACCATTAATACTATATTTTGCCATCATATTTGACCTACCAGAATGAACCACCTCACACTTGTCTGTTTTTGAAAAGTGACCATGTCTATTTGTAGAGGAAAGTAGTTCACACTGATGAAGTACAAATACCTCCTTCCTTGAACAATGCTACAAAGAACATGGAACCCTCCAAGAGGGATATTTCTCAGTACATCTGAGTAATGGGTTCGTGTGCATTTTCAAATTGTTTTTAATCCAAAAGGACTTCATTTCACTATGGAGTAGAATCTTTGTCATTGCATCAGATTTCTTGATGGCACTGAAAACATCCATTCAGCCTAACTTCTTCCTCTCCTATCAAATTCCATTATCTTCAGCACTTTTGTCACTTCCGCCTGTCACCTCCCAGCTTCTAACATCATTTTCGCTGAACATTACTACAATCAGAACCTGAAGAGAAACTTTTTTTTAAAAAAAACAGGAAGTGACATATATATTGGAGCTGCCATGGGAAGTGGCTGAGACAGACAAAATAACAACATTTAAAAGACAATTGGAGAGACACTCAGAAAAAGTATTATGGGGATATGGGTCAAACACGGGTAATTAGGCCTGGATTAGATGTGCATCTTGACGGTTATGGACAAGTTAGGCCAAAGGGCTTGTTTCCGTGCTGTACAGCTCTATGACTATGTTAATTACTGATGCAGAAAAGGAAACCTAAGACGATTTGAAATTTTGCCACCTGGAGACCTTTCACAGAGCAAATCAGACAGCTACTTCAGGCAAACAGACATGCACAGTTAAAGGTTCAAGTCCTGAAATGACTCCCTTAGTACAGCTCGGACAGCTACAGCTAATGGCACGTCATTATCGGTATTCTCTGAAATGAGGGTCCTGCATTAATGTTGCCAGAGATGAGCATGTTGTAGTTGTTAAGGCTTTTTGTTTTTGTCCAAGGGCTCAGGTCAGGAAATGGCGAAGTATTCAGTGTTTCTTTCATGCCAACAATTCTTCACCCTTCACCTTTTAAGGGGCTTTTAAAATACAACTAAATATATATTTTTGGAGGGTATTTTGGTGCATGTTACTCTGCCCAATTAAACTTTGCTGTATTTAGCCATCTTGATCTGATATGTTCTCTCTAGTTTTTGTTGGATTGGTGTGTCATTTTTAGGTGTGTCTGCTGTCTGATGTCTTTTATTTCATTTCCATTTTTTCCATCTCTTTGGTCACATTTATCAATTAGATATTCTTCGCTGTGTCCAACAACTGAACTGGGACAGAAAATTCCAAAGTTCTGCAATTGAAATATCTGCTACCAAATCTTAGGTGACTTGCTTTCAGCCATTCAGGTTGTGAAAGAAGATTTTTGGCATTTGATCTGTTAACCAACTAAACATTTGTATCAATGAAATTTTCCTTTCTAAATTGCAGAAAATAAAGTCCCTATTTGTTTGAACCTTGTATTGGAGAATTCTCCTAAGAGGAGGAATGGAATTGCATCCTTGCCAAAAGACCAAAGTGACCCACAGCTCATGCCTCATCAAAACAGGATATAACCACTGAATGACATCCTTTCTCCTAAATCATGTGGATCCTCCCTAAATACCTCCTGACAGTCAATTTATGTGACTAGTATTGTAGAGTGGATTCCAGTTAATTGGGCTATCAATCAGTTGGGGCAGCCATTTATTTAGGACATTGTCACTTAACTGGAACAGGGGACTTTTGCCCAGCAGTTTCTCAACTAGTGTCAATCGCGTGCACTTGTATTATTCAGTGTTTCTTTCATTAGAGTGAGCAATGTTTAAATAGCTTCAGTTGCATGTGTTTGTGTTCAAAAAGCAGTGATCTTTGTCATTGATAGTCGGTGAGAAATAAGCAGTAAGACAATTCAAAACTGTTTTGCTCACTGCGATTTGAAGCATTCAGGCTTGAGGGTGCCAGAAACGACTGGAAGTGAAAATAAAACAATTTCACTAATTCAGCTAGTTAGGACCGATGAAGAATTGGAAGGGATCAACAGTCATTTTGAATGTTATAATGAAAATGGAGATTTGGAAAATGCGGAAGGCAGTCCGTTATCTACACTAGGTGTCTGCTCTGATCTTGTTCATTTACATTCAGTCAAAAAAACATATACACTTGTTGACTTCCTCAATCAATAACCATAGGGAACTAATACGGTTTTATACTGCTGTGGTGGTATGGGTAGTGTTTTGTTCTGTATTTCGTTTAAGTACTTAATATGTTACTCAGTTAAATGGTAGTTTTATCTTTTTCACTATTTCCATGAAACTTTTGATATCTGGGGCAGCAGCTTAATTGGACACTGGTCCTGATGTGCCCCAATTAACTAAAATCCACTGTATAATGTCAATGCATTGTATGCACTGTGAAACCAACTTTTTTATCTTGAAGAGCACAGGCATAAAACAGGTTTGAAACAACTCAGAATCATATGGGAAATAAGTTAAGATGTTTCCATCAGGTTTGCAGTTAGTACTTTTGAGTAAAATTGAAATGTATACTTTTAATGTCAATGCACTGTTATTCACGGACTGGTCATTGAACTCTGGTACTTTTTAAGCACTTATTTTCTTTAAATGTCATAGATCTTATGATGTGTATCTTTCCTGTATTATATATAGATAGAATAAATGCTTTGAGAACAGGATCACTGCAGCTGGCTGTATACGACGTTACTGTAACATCAAGATGTTTTAAAAGTTTCTAATTTTTTTTATCAATGTTCTTGTCTGTCAGGCTCTGGGTATAGATGAGAAAGTCGACTTGCATTTTATAAGCTTTGTAAATGTTGATGGACATCTGTATGAACTGGGTAAGTGCATCTTTTTTAGTGGAAAATAAACACAAGACTGAGGTTGTTTGACCCATCGGTTCAAATACAGTTCTGTTCAGACTTCATAATTTCTTTTTAACTACTGAAAATAAAGCCACAGGTTTCTCTTCTTAAATATTGTCCAAAGGAAAGTCAGCAAGAAATACACGGTTGCATTTCAATGCATTGAAGTCTGAGTCGCTTTTTGGAAAGTATATTGTATATTAATTTTAAAATGATATTTTCAAAAGATTGCATGGAATTGGTGAGGGGGGAAAATGAGATTTGCAAGACTGGTACTCAGCTTGCACACTTTTAGCTCGTGGAAGAACAGAAGGGATACTGCAGGTGTACTTTGTATTTTGAAGCCGGGAAGGTTTAAATCATGAAGGTTTTTACATAAACTGGGGACCACTTTCCCAATGACATGTCAACAACCAGAGGATACCCTTCAAAACTGATTGGCAAAACATCCAAAGGTGGGATGGCCTTTTGGTTACAAGTACAGATTGATGATCTGAAATGCACTACATGAAGGGTGAGAAGGTATGGGTGATTGGCCAGCCCTTTCAAAGAGCTAGCACAGGCATAGGGCTGTCGGAAGGGGATAGTGTTGAGTGTCCTTCTCTATTTCTGATCGTTCTGCAAGGCCAGGAGCAGGTTTCTTCTTTAGTTCATTAGATTAGGAAAAGTTGGAAATTTTCAACCCTGCACCACAAATTGCATTTCACAACAATAAAATAATAGAGCAGTATGTTGGGTAACAATTTAATTCCAGGTACTTGGATCACTGGAATTTCTCACCTACCACCTGGTGACTGCTGGCTTTGAACAGAAAAATCAGGGTTCTCAACTATGAATGACCCAACCTTTTATTAGGTAACTTCTATCACAGGCAAACATGGTGATCATCTTATCAAATGCTGTGTGGCCAGCCCTTTAGGAACACTTCTGAATTGCATTGCTAACCAAGTTGGAAACACAACGGGCAAGCATTTTCAGACAATGCATACAAAATGCTGAAGGAACTCAGCAGGCCAGCCAGCATCTATGGAAAACTGTAAGCAGTTAACGTTTTGGGGCAAGACCCTTCATCAAGGATTGGAATTACTTCCATGCAATTTTCAATTGTTTTTTAGACCAACTCCTTGAGCTTACTAATTGTAAAATTTCACCTCTTAAATAAGAAATGTGTTTCAAGCAGGTAGTGGCCCCAATATTTGGGTGTTTACCATTGGAAGTCAAGACGTAGGAATGTCATGAAACACAACCTTCATTGTTAGTTTACATGTTTGACCAAGTTAAGAAAATTAGTCAAGCCCTTGCTTTATTGAAAACAATTGTTGTTCGTCGAGCTGTTGGACTGATATTTCTGGTTGTGAATAACATGTCCAATAATATTCACCCACTTTTTATTTTACCTTTTCAAGTATCATTACAATGCTAAAGATTTTTTTTACTTGATTAAAAGGCAATTCAGATGCAAATTTCTTTATCTTCCCTCTGTCTTTCCTCTTTCTTGTGTTTCCAATTGCAACCTAACCCCTCCCTCATCCAGTCTTGTCCACTCTCTCACAGAAGTGAGGTGCCACATTCTGTATCTATTCTGCAGATTTCCATATCAATATTGAGCTCCCTCCAATCCATGACCAATTAGCTGTGCCAAAGGACTGTAGTTGGTTGTATCACAACTATAGCTCTACCATAATTTTTCATGTTTATGATCTTTTGTATTGATTACTGAAGTCGGTAATCTAGAAACGTTTTGTTAGAAAATGGTTGGAATTCTTTGCTAGATCAGTGAAAACTTCGTCAAACCCTGTGAACAGGGACAATAGTGCATGGGAATGCAAACTGGACTCATGAGTTGGAAACCCACCACTGTTGGTTATCAGGTAGTTAAAGTGGTAGACCTCTCCACCCAAGAGCACTGTAAGAGTATCTTCACCCTACAATGGTCATTCCTCATCTTCTCAAAGACAATTAAGGATGAGTGGAACATACTGGCATTCGCTACCCATGCCTGAATAAAAACACATCCATTTTAAAACAAAGATCTGAATTACATATTGTGTTACATAAAGACACCAAGTTTCCACAAGGTATGCTATAAAGCACCTGTCAGTTTTTGCTCATGTTTTACAGTGAAGTCATAGTCTTGTGGTGTGGTCTGTTGAGTAAAGGGGACTCATAATTGGATCAAGTCCACTTAATGCAACTGGTCAGTTGGTGACCATGACAAAGGGTTTAATGTCGTTGGCCAGTAGATTTTGGAGAGTATATGGTGAATTGATCTATGATTTTGTTTGCACCATTACTCATTTGATGTAAATTGGTAAATCATCAATAAAGTTGCCATTAAGTGCGTATTTGTGGTCTTCTGCTGTTGTATCCCATCTGCTTCAAGGTTCACTGTGTTGTACATTCTGAGATGCCACACCCCTGCAACTCACTGCATATTATTTTGTTGTTTGTGCCATTTTCTGTAAACTCTAGAGACTGTTGTGCATGAAGGTCTTTGAGATACTCAAACCACCCTGTATGACACCAACAATCATTCCTCAGTCAAAGTCACTTAGATCACGTTTCTTTTCCCATCCTGATGCTTGGTCCGAACTACAAGTGAACCTCTTGACCATGTCTGCATGCTTTTATGACCATCTGCAGCCGGTGTTGGCTGCTCGAGGAACGCAGGCTCAAAGTTGACGACCTGGAATCTGAGCTTCAAACACTGTGACGCATCAGGGAGGGGGTGGGGGAGTTACCTGGATGCTCTGTTTCAGGAGGCAGGCACACCCATTAGTCTAGCTGTCTCAAATTCAATCTGAGGTCAGGGACAAGGGGGTGTGACTGTGAGTGAAGCAGGTAGTGGGATCCAAGAGATGGTGCTGGAGGAGCCTCGGCCATTGAGCTTGGCCAACACGTCTGAGATTCTTGCTCCCTGTGTGGATGAGAGTGTGGGCTGTAGGAAGGATGAGTATCCTAACTATGACCCTGTGGTTCAGAGAGCCATTCAAGAGGATGGAGAGAAGAGAAATGTGGTAATTGGGGATAGTACAGACAGGGGAATGAACAATGTTCTCTGTAGCAGGGTTAGAGCATTCCGAAGGCTGTGTGCCTGCCTGGTGCCCAGGTTCGGGACATCTTACCTGACTTGGAGAGGAAATTCCAGTGGGGGCATGGGGGGGTGGGGGAGAGAGAGATACATTTGTTGTGGTCCATATGGGTATCAACGACATAGGTAGAACAAGGAAAGAGGTTCTGCTGAGGGAATTTGAGCAGCTAGGGACTAATTTAAAAAGCAGAGCCAAAAAGGTGGTAATCTCTGGATTGCTACCTAAACCATGTGCAAAGTGGATCAAGAAGATTAGAGTTAAATGCGTGGCTCAAGGATTGGTGGGGGGAGGGGGGGAAGTGAGTTTGAATTCATGGGAAACGCACCATTTAGGGAAGGAAGGAGTGTACCAACGGGACAGGCTCCACCTGAACCGTGTTGGGACCTGGATCCTAGCAATTTGCGTAATTAGGCTTTAAGCTAAATAGTAGGGGGTAGGTTGGAGAACAAATTGGAGAAGTATGGATAAAGTAAAAGAGAAAAGTGTGGATAAAGATAAAGTAAAAGCAAAAGTTTAAAAAGAAAGCTAAGGGTGGAGTGCAGAAAAGTCATATGCAAAAGAGACAAAGATAACTAGATTTTAAAAGCACAATGAGTGTAAGGGCACTTAATCTGAATGCCCGTAGTATTCGGAACAAGGTCAGTGAACTTGTGGCACAAATCAGTATAAAGGGGTATGACTTATGGGCTGGATGGTGAGGATTGGGAATTAACTAGCCAAGGATATTAAATAATATGGAAGGATAGGCAGGAAGGTAAGGGAGATGGGGTAAAGCTCTTAATTAAGAATGAGATCAGGGCAATAGTGAGAGACAATGTAAGATCTAAGGAGCAGAATGTTGAATCCATCTGGGTAGAGGTTAGGAATAGTAAAGGGAAAAATAATCACTGGTGGGACTTGTCTAAAGGCCACCAACATTAGTCGCACAGGCAATAAATAGAAATATTTGAGGCATGTATCAATGGAGCAGCAGTTATCGCAGGGACTTTAACTTGCGCATAGATTGGGTGAATCAAGGTGGTCAAGGCAGCCTTGAGCAGTATTTCATAGAATGCATACGTGATAGCTTTCTCAAACAGCATGTTACTGAACCTACAATGGAATGTGCTATCTTGCATCTGGTCCTGTGCAATGAGACGGATAAAATTAGCATCTTGAAGTTAGGGATACTCTTGGAAAGAGTGATCACACTATGAATGAGTTTCTCATACAAATGGAGGGGTGCAATAGTTCGATTTTAAAAACAATGTATTATGCCTAAAGAGGGGAGACTACAATGGGATGAGGGAGGAGTTGGATAGGGTAGATGGGGAACGCAGGGACAGTCGAGGAACAGTGGAAGACTTTCAAAGCCATTTTACACAGTGCTCAACAAAAGTAGCAAGGCCATAAGGATGGGGAGATCCAGCCATGGATAACCAAGTCACCAAGAGTGGTGGGGAGACTGGAAGGTTAGGAAAACTTTAAAAAGCAACAAAGAACCACTAATGCAGCAATAAAGAAAGGGAAGACAGACAATGAGAATAAACTAGCACAAAATATAAAAATGGATTGTTAAAGGTTTTATAAACCAATAGTGGCTAAAGTGAACATGGGTCCCTTGGAGATCAAGAAGGGGGAATTGCCATTGAATAATGAGGAAGCGACCGAGGCCTTTGAATGACTATTTTGTGTCGGTCTTCATGGTGGAGGACATGCTAACATGCTGAAGAGAAATGATATGGATGCAATGAGAGGTGAGGACCTTGATACAACAGCTAAAACTAAAGAGGTAGTGTTAAGCAAACTTGTGGGCCTAAAATCAGGCAAGTCCCATGGTCCTGATTGAATGTACCTCAGAGTACTGAAAGAAATGGCAGAGGTTATAGTAGAGGCTTTGGTGATAATTTACCAAAATTCTCTGGGCTCTAGGCAGGTCCCAGCTGATTAAAAGAAGGCAGATGTCATGCTACCATTTGAAAAAGGACATAGACAAAAGACAGGTAACTAGAGGCTAGTTAGTTTAACATCTGTAGTTAGGGAAAATGCTTGAAACTATCATTAAAGAAGAAATAGCGAGGTATCTGGAAAGAAATGGATCCATCAGGCAGATGTAGCATGGATTCAGTATAGGTAGGTCCCGTTTGACAAACTTACTGGAGTTCTTTGAGGATATAATGAGCGCAGTGAATAGAGGGGAACAGATGGACATTATTTACTTGATTTCCAGAAGGCATTCAACAAGGTGCCACATAAAGATTTGTCTATAAGATAAGGATGCATAGAATTGGGGGTGATGTATTGGCATGGATAGAGCTTTGGTTAACCAACAGAAAGCAGAGAGTTGGGATACATGGGTATTTCTCTGGTTGGCAATCAGTGGTGAGCGGTGTGCCAGAGGGGACGGTGCTGGGCCCGCAACTGTTCACAATATACGTTAGCGAGTGTAGTGTAGCCAAGTTTGCTGATGACACTAAATTGAGTGGAAAAGCAAATTGTGCAGAGGATATGGAGAGTCTACAGAGAGATATAGATAGTTTAAGTGAACAGGCAAGGGTCTGGCAGACGGAGTATAATTTTGGTAAATGCGAGGTCATCTACTTTGGAAGGAAAAATGAAAGAGCAGATTATTATTTAAATGGTTAAAAAAAATTGCAACGTGCTACTGTGCTGAAGGACTTGGGAGTGCTTGTGCATAAATTGCAAAAGGTTGGTTTGCATGTGCTATCAAGAAGGCAAATGGAATGTTGTCCTTCATTGCTTGAGGGATTGAATTTAAGAGCAGGGAGGTTATGCTACAACTGTAAAGGGTACTGGTGAGGCAGCATTTGGAGGACTGTGTGCTGGTCTCCTTACTTGAGGAGGGATATACTGGCTTTGGAGGCAGTGCAGAGGAGGTTCAGCAGACTGATTTAGAGATGAGGGGGTTGACTATGAGGAGAGACTACTTGTTGGAATTTAGAAGAATGAGAGGAGATCTTAGAGACATAAATTAATAAAAGGGGTAGATAAGATGGAGGCAGGGAAGTTGTTTCTACTGGTAAGTGAGACTAGAACTGGAGGACATGGCCTCAGAGATGCGGGGGAGTAAATTTAGGATGGAGATGAGGAGGAACTACTTTTCCCAAAGAGTGGTGAACCTGTGGAAGTCTCTGCCCAATGAAGCAGTGGAGGCTACCTCAGTAAATACATTTAAGACAAGATTGGATAGATTTTTTGCATAGCAGGGGAATTAAGGGTTATGGGGGAAAGGCAGGTAGGTGGAGATGAGTCAGGATCTTATTGAGTGGTGGAACAGGCTCAATGGGGCCAGGTGGCCTACTCTACTCCCATTTCTTATGCTGTTGGGTTCTTGCGCATTGAGTTGCAGCCATGTGATTGCCTGCTTGTACATTTGCATTAATCAGCAGGTGTACCTAATTAAGTGGCCACTGAGGGTAGTGTTACAGTTCAGGAAAGTGCACTACAGGTAGATGTAAGTTGTGAGATCACAACGAGGTAGATCGTGAAGTCGAGTCCATCTTGTCACATTAAGGAAGTGTTCAATAGCTTCATGACAATGGGACAAGCTTTCTCAAGCTTGGTGGTACGTGCTTTCAAGTTTTTGTCTCCCCTGCCCAATGCGAGGAGTGAGAGGAAAGAACGTCTGGGTGGGGGCAGTGGAACTTTTTTGATTACGCTGGGTGCTTTACCAAGGCAGCGAGAGGGGGAGGCTAGTTCCCGTGATCACAAGGCAAAAGAACAGAAGTAGGCCATTCAGCCCAGAGTGCTGTGGGTACAGCTCTGCCCAACTCTGTACAGCTTCTTGTGGTCACAGTCTGAGCAGCTGTCATACCAGGCCATCATGAATCCAGATAGAATGCTGTCTATGGTGGATGGATAAAAAGTGGTGAAGGTCAAAGTGGGTAAATTTCTTGAGACTCCTGAGGAAGTAGAGGCACTGGTGAAATTTCTTAGCTGTGGTTAGACCAGGATAGACTATTGGCGATGTTCAATCCTCGGAACTTGAAACTCTCAACCCGCTCAACCTCATAACTGTTAATGTAAGCAGGAGCACGTGCACCATTCCCCCTTCCTGAAGTCATTGATTAGCTCTTCTGTTTTGTTGATGTTGAGGGAAAAGTTGTCATAACAACAGGCACTGAGATCTCCATCCCCTTCCTATTCTCCAACTCATCAATTCACCACGACAGTGGTATCATTGTTAATTTATAGGTGGAGTTCAGGCAGATTCTAGCCATATAGTTGAGTGTACAGGGGCTGAGGACAGTGTGTTGGGAATAGTCATGGTATCGTTGCCTGTCCTTACTGCTTACAATCTATTTTTCAAGGAGTCAAGGATCCAATTAGAAAGGGAGGTGTTGAGCCTCAGGTTTAAAAATTTGGAGATGAGTTTGCTTGGAATTGTATTAAAGGCATGGCTGTAGTCAATAAACAGTAGACTTTCATGAGTATCTTCATAATCCAGATGCTCCAGCGATGAGTGCAAGGCCAGAGAGATGGTATCCCCCATAGACCTATCTTGGTGGTTTTCGACTGTTAGTACTGAGAACAGAGCTCTTGGAGGTCTGCCGCAATTATTTATGTTCTAAATTTTCCAAATGTTTGTTGACACCATTTTCAAATCTTACTAAGAAATAACTGTATTGATGAACATGTTGAGGAACCAACTAGAGAGCAGACCATTCTGGACTGGTTATTGAGCAATGAGGAAGGGTTAGTTAGCAATCTTGTCGTGCGAGGCCCCTTGGGTAAGAGTGACCATAATATGGTGGAATTCTTCATTAAGATGGAGAGTGACATAGTTAATTCAGAAACAAAGGTTCTCAACTTAAAGAAGGGTAACTTTGAAGGTATGAGATGTGAATTAGCTAAGATAGACGGGCAAATGATACTTAAAGGGTTGGCAGTGGATATGCAATGGCAAGCATTTAAAGATCGCATGGATGAACTACAACAATTGTTCATCCCAGTTTGGCAAAAGAATAAACCAGGGAAGGTAGTGCACCCATGGCTGACAAGGGAAATTAGGGATAGTATCAATTTCAAAGAAGAAGCATACAAATTAGCCAGAAAAAGCAGCACACCTGAGGACTGGGAGAAATTCAGAGTCCAGCAGAGGAGGACAAAGGGCTTAATTAGGAAAGGGAAAAAAGATTATGAGAGAAAACTGGCAGGGAACATAAAAACTGACTGTAAAAGCTTTTATAGATATGTGAAAAGAAAAAGATTGGTTAAGACAAATGTAGGTCCCCTACAGACGGAAACAGGTGAATTGATTATGGGGAGCAAGGACATGGCAGACCAATTGAATAACTACTTTGGTTCTGTCGTCACTAAGGAGGACATAAATAATCTTTCAGAAATAGTAGGGGACAGAGGGTCCAGTGAGATGGAGGAACTGAGTGAAATACTTGTTAGTAGGGAAGTGGTGTTAGGTAAATTGAAGGGATTGAAGGCAGATAAATCCCCAGGGCCAGATGGTCTGCATCCTAGAGTGCTTAAGGAAGTAGCCCAAGAAATAGTGGATGCATTAGTGATAATTTTTCAAAACTCATTAGATTCTGGACTAGTTCCTGAGGATTGGAGGGTGGCTAATGTAACCCCACTTTTTAAAAAAGGAGGGAGAGAGAAACCGGGGAATTATAGACCGGTTAGCCTCACGTCGCTGGTGGGGAAACTGCTGGAGTCAGTTATCAAAGATGTGATAACAGCACATTTGGAAAGAGGTGAAATCATCAGACAAAGTCAGCATGGATTTGTGAAAGGAAAATCATGTCTGACGAATCTCATAGAATTTTTTGAGGATGTAACTAGTAGAGTGGGTAGGGGAGAACCAGTGGATGTGGTATATTTGGATTTTCAAAAGGCTTTTGACAAGGTCCCACACAGGAGATTAGTGTGCAAACTTAAAGCACACGGTATTGGGGGTATGGTATTGATGTGGATAGAGAACTGGTTGGCAGACAGGAAGCAAAGAGTGGGAATAAACGGGCCCTTTTCAGAATGGCAGGCAGTGACTACTGGGGTACTGCAAGGCTCAGTGCTGGGACCCCAGTTGTTTACAATATATATTAATGACTTAGACGAGGGAATTAAATGCAGCATCTCCAAGTTTGCGGATGACACGAAGCTGGGCGGCAGTGTTAGCTGTGAGGAGGATGCTAAGAGGATGCAGGGTGAGTGGGATAGGTTAGGTGAGTGGGCAAATTCATGGCAGATGCAATTTAATGTGGATAAATGTGAGGTTATCCACTTTGGTGGCAAGAACAGGAAAACAGATTATTATCTGAATAGTGGCCAATTAGGAAAAGGGGAGGTGCAATGAGACCTGGGTGTCATTGTACATCAGTCATTGAAAGTGGGCATGCAGGTACAGCAGGTGGTGAAAAAGGCGAATGGTATGCTGGCATTCATAGCAAGAGGATTCGAGTACAGGAGCAGGGAGGTACTACTGCAGTTGTACAAGGCCTTGGTGAGACCACACCTGGAGTATTGTATGCAGTTTTGGTCCCCTAATCTGAGGAAAGACATTCTTGCCATAGAGGGGGTACAAAGAAGGTTCACCAGATTGATTCCTGGGATGGCAGGACTTTCATATGATGAAAGACTGGATCGACTAGGCTTATACTCTCTGGAATTTAGAAGATTGAGGGGGGATCTGATTGAAACGTATAAAATTCTAAAGGGATTGGACAGGCTAGATGCAGGAAGATTTTTCCCGATGTTGGGGACGTCCAGAACGAGGGGTCACAGTTTGAGGATAAAGGGGAAGCCTTTTAGGACCGAGATGACGAAAAACTTCTTCACCCAGAGAGTGGTGAAACTGTGGAATTCTCTGCCACATGAAACAGTTGAGGCCAGTTCATTGGCTATATTTAAGAGGGAGTTAGATAAGGCCCTTGTGGCTAAAGGGATCAGGGGGTATGGAGAGAAGGCAGGTATAGGGTTCTGAGCTGGATGATCAGCCTTGATCGTACTGAATGGCGGTGCAGGCTCGAAGGGCCGAATGGCCTACTCCGCCTATTTTCTATGTTTCTATGTTTAAATCAATGTATTGTTAATTAGATTTAAGGAATTCTGACACTAAAGTGAATATAAGAACCAAAGATAATTGGTGATTTTGCATTGTCACGTGACCAGCAACAATGCATATAGAAATGAGTCAGGTTTTATAAAAACAAATAAATATTTATTAAACACTCAAAATTAGTGAAAAGATAAACAAAGGAAAACCTTAACCGGAAGTAAACTGCTATGCAGCCATTTAACAAACTGCTAAACTCGGTACTAGTTCTTAAAGCGATAAGTGCAAACACAGTCTTAAAGCGGTAAGTTCAAACACAGTTCTCTTCGAATGGTAAATTTGAAAGTCCAAGAGATTTATGCAATCAATTAGGAGAGACTTTCCTGAAGTAAAGAATTCCTCGAAGACACGACTTTACGGTCGATCCCAGCCGGAACCTGCCTTGTCCGGAGGATTCACAACGACGGAATTAAAACGGTTTAAAGGCACTGACCTTTTTCTCTGTCTTACTTGAACAAATTCAATAATGGTCGATCCTTTCCAAAACCGCTGAACGACTCCTGCAGGTTCCTGTCTTCATTCTCCAATATTACTGAAAAGCTACATCAACAAATCTGGCAGCTGTTGGTGAAACTACGGGCCCAACACTTCTGTACCTTACAGCAGACAATAAAACTCTGTTTTAAAATTAAATTGTGTCATAAGACTAATACGCAGCGGAGTATCTGACTGACGATCTGTCTGAAAAGTAACTGCGTCACTAGGGGTCTACCCTTATATATACCTGTTGAGAACAGGTCATCATGTGACCTCTGGCGGGAAAATTACATTTTGTGACCTCCGCAAGACCATTACATCATCCTCATAAGACAGTCACAAGATATCCATGAAGTATGTAATAGTGTGTAAGGTGAAATGAAGTTATTTATTAAGGTGCAATGGGAATATTATCAAGAAATGCAACTTGGCTTGCATTCTATTTGGTTCCAATGCTTTAATGAAGACACTTGGTGCATTTGTAGAATGATTTATGGTATAAAATGTGCCAATGTATTTTGGAAAAACATTATTGTTTTTGTTCAATCAATCCCCATCATTTCAATGAACCACGCTTCCCAGAGGGTTTCTGTAGTTGTTCTGTTGAAAGACCTTGCTAAAGCTACCCTTGATTGAATCAAAGCTTGCAATTATTTTCTGACTTGCTGCTGGGCAGTCTTCAATTGGCTACGTCTCATGCCAGCCCATAGCACAACACTGCATCATTGCAGGAGGCAGTGTGATAACTGGCAGTCTCCTTCTTCAAAGTTTACTCATGATTGTCTAAATTTATTCAGGAGGTCCTTGACCCACGTCAACTGTATGGTATGAAGTTTTCTCCTCTCCCCAACGTACAATAACTTTCAGTTATCTTCGTAGTGGTCATTTGAACCAGTTGCCTATCTTCACATACCTGAGTTGGTCTGCATTTGATTCCTGTTGAATTTGAAGTACCTATGACCTTAAGAAGTGACTGGTGCAGAGTAGATTTCTCACTGTTATAATCCTGATGTGTCGTGTAATCCTTATTCCGTCTGTGTTGCTGCAACGTTTGATGTGTGTTGCTGAAGCTGAAAGCAAATTCATGTGACTAGTTCTACTTCACTGCATACCTAGTTTTTCTAGGATAATACACAGCATGGAGTACACTTCAAGCCAGTGGCTCAACGAAGCGCTGAGATAATCTACTGGTGGCGAGAGTGCAGGGATAAAGCCCTTTATTCTTTCTTCCTGTGTTACTGTTTCAAAAGACAATGCAAAGTTTGTGGTAGATAATAATTAACACCATCAATTTGCAGATGTAGCTATGTAAGTTGAGATGGACCATTCCCAGGATGAGCATTTAAAACAAAGTGCAGTTGGGTTCCCTTTATAAAAAGTACTATGGCTCCATTAATCCACCACCTTCAACCTTTTCCAGACTATTGGATGTTATTCATTACATAAGTATTCTTGTACACTTTCAATTCACTTTTTTGATGTTGCACAGTAATTCTTTTTCCAGTTAACCCAGTAAGTTTAAAGTGAGTGCAGGAAACGAGACGGTGGTAGTTTCAGAGGGAGCAGCCCAAACCTGGGTAAATTTAGATGGATTATAGTAAACAGAGCCCAGTAAATCTTAAAGTGAATCATGGGGGCTGTGGTGAATGAACAAAGAGCTCAAGAAAACTCACCTGGTGAGCCAGATGCCGAATCTTTGGAAGTTTTGAATTGTTGGATTGCAGGTGCTTAGAGTTTTACTAATGTTGTTGTTGTTATTGTCATTATTATTATTTACTTCTATTGGGTCTCGATAGTGGACTGGTGATTTTCCTTGGACAGTGCAAAAACTGGTAACACCAAAGAGCTTAATGACCACAGCAGCACTGGTAACGATGGCGGCACTACCTGCACCTGTACTTCCTGTCGTCTGCAGCAGTGGCCTGCTGCTATATGGCCAACCCAGTCAGGTGCTTGCTCTGCCATCTGTGTGTGGGGGAGTGTGCGTGGTCGCTGCTGACCCTCTACAACCATGCGTCAGGTGTGTGAGTAGCACCCGGAGTTGCAAGTCGTTGCAGCTGCCCTGCCGTCCTTTACTGATGCAAATCCTGCTCAGAGGTATGTCACCATCTCAACAGCCTCCAGGAGCACATCTGATTTCGCCATATTTCTGCAGGGTGTGGGTATTGGGGGGTGGGGGTGGGGGTCAGCCACCAGGAATGGCAATTCCGAAATTTCTGCACGCCTTTTGGCAAGTTGAAAATGCACTGAAGAAGCTTGTACATACCATTTTGCATCGGTGGAGGTAGTTATGAAAAAAGGACTGTTCCAAGTTTGCAATACCAGGAAAGATGGACTTTTTCCTCTCCCTGTGCTTC